>NC_134689.1:382241533-382541533 GCF_050947455.1 Rhinoderma darwinii | reverse complement strand
AACGTGAATGCCGATGCCTTATCCCGTTTGCCTGTGGGTGAAGAACTGGTCCGATGTAATGATGAATGGGAAGAGGTAGAGATGCCTACATTCTATGCCCAGTTTGCAACCCAGAATTCGGTGATCGCTCAGAGGAAGCGAAACGAACATCCGCAACCAAATGTTCCTGACTGCTCCCAAGATTCCAGACAGTGGGCTAGATTCCAACGGGAGAGTAGAAACCTACAGGAATTGCAGACTTCCCTTCTTCAGAAGAGGACTCCGGACCGAATACGTAGAGGTCAAGCTGATCAGGAATTAATTTGTCTATGGAGACTGAGGAATCGACTTTTCGTGTCCAGAGGTCTACTACAGAGGACTGCCCTGGATCCAGTAACGGGTGAGCGTCTACATCAAATTGTGGTACCCCGGCGAGATTCCAAATCCATCTTGGAAGCCTACCATGACAGATCGGGACACTTTGGGGTTCATAAAACGGAAGATACCATACGCCGACGATTTTACTGGATTGGCATGAGAGACGACATAGAGAAGTGGTGCCGAGAATGTCCCACCTGTGCTCAGAGCCGAGGAGAGCGTCATGACCAGAGAGCCCCACTTCACCCCATCATCAGTCATAGACCGCTGGAACTGGTAGCCATTGACCATGTCAAGTTTGAACCAAGCCGCACTGGGTATACTTATGCTATAACTATAATTGACCACTATACGAAGTTCGTGGTAGCTATGCCAGTGAAAGACCTGACTGCCAAGACCACCGCTGCCATCTTTTGGAAGAATTTCGTACTCCCCTATGGCTGTCCGGACAAGATCCTGACTGATCGTGGTTCCGCATTTGAGTCTCAACTGTTCCACGAGTTGTGTTCCCTCTATGGCTGTCAGAAGCTGAGAACTACCGCTTATCATCCACAAGGTAATGGCTTATGTGAAAAGATGAACCAGACTCTTATTGGGATGTTAAGAACTGTTCCGTCCCAGAAGAGGGCTGATTGGCCGACTCTCCTGCCAGAATTCGTGTACCTGTATAACAACACTGTGCACTGCTCCACAGGGTACACTCCTTACTATCTCCTGTTTGGCCGTCAGGGCAAATTGCCTTCGGACTTGGCCATGGATGTCGAAGTTCCAGATACTATCAACCCCCTGCCAAACACAGAGTGGGTGAGTGATCACCAGCGTCGCCTGGCTGAAGCCAACGAGATTGTGGAAAGACGGATGGAAGATGCTCGTCAAAGGCAACAAGCAGGTTTTGATCAAAAGGCCGAAGCAGAACCCTTCCAAATTGGAGACCGTGTGTGGCTGAAGAACAACCATCGTTCAAGTAAGTTGGACAGCAAGTGGCAGAAAGAACCATACACAATTAAGTCCATCCCGCACCCTGGGACTGATGTCTACGAGATTGTGCGCGAAGGCCGAGATTCTCAAGTCATCCACCGTAATCGTCTCAAGCTCTGCCTAAAGGAAGAGGTACCAGCAGAACCACAGACAACTGAGAAATCTCCTGCAGCTGAACCGCTACCGCCAACAACTAGTATGTCCCCTCTTGATTGGCTGTTCCAACCTTGGCTGTCTATTTTTGTTCCAAGAACTGTTCTTGATCCCGGCGAAGACCAAGTGACCTCGTCATCCGAGTTCCGGCCTGGTCCAGAGGAATCCAGGGACCCTGAAATTGCTATAGAGGAGCCCCTGAGGAGATCTGATAGAGCTACCCGAGGTAAGATGCCAGCTCGATATCAAGATTGAACTGTTGAATCTGAGACTTCATTTTTGGATTATCCTTCACCAGAGACATTGTATTGTTTGCATCCCAATTGGGTAACAAGCCCTTCATTTTCCCCAGTTCATATGACAAGGACTCTTGGACATTTTCCCTGTTCAGCATTATATCCTCATATTCCTCAGAGACTGTATGGACTCTTAGTTTATTATTGCAATTGTGATTAACCTTTGTTTTAGGTTAACCTGCCGCCTGGAGAGTCGGACGCCGAGGACGGCTTTATTTAAAGAGGGGGTGTATGTAGTGTCCCACAGGAGCACTACTATGAAAACTATGTTTGTCTTCATGTGTTGTGTTATGCTGCCATCTACAGGTTCAGAAATGTTATGACATTGTGTTTCAGCCTATGCGGAGTGGTTTTCTATAATGTAACAGAAGCTGGGAGGAGTTAATTAGGGAGTGGTTAGAGTGAGTCGGGAGAGTGGTGAGCTAGGAGTGGATGCAGCAGGAAGCACAGTAAAGGTGCTCCTGAGTTCAGCCATTTTCGGATTACAGAGAAAGACAGGCCTAAAGAGATTTATTGGAATAACAGCTCAAGGAGCTAGAAGAGTCCAGAAAGAGAGACTGTGAGTAGAGAGATAATAGCACTCCTGCATTTAGCATTGGGCTACACTGATTGAGCTGAATTTGGATGACATATTTGTATTGTACAATCTCCATCTTGAAAAGTAAAAGTGTGCTGCAAGCTCTCCTGATTAACTGCCACCACCGTCTCCTGTCTTCTATTTGCACTCTACACCAAGGGCACCCCAAATAACACCAGACAGGAGTCAGCCACCAAGGGAGTGCCCCGGGGGAAACAACAGTCATCATCATCATCTTGTGCAACCCCCTCATCACTGTGTGTGTGTGTCCCTGGGAGGTGGAAAGGCCTGCAAGGCAAAATACCACCGTGACACAAGACAGAGAGCCCAGTATCCACCATTTTTGGGTTCCTGCATTCCCCGCCACCCACGGGCCACCACATGAACAAATATCCAAATTGGAGGAACTATCTCATTGGGAACTTTGCACACATCATAAATGGACTCAGGTGTGGAAAGAGTGGACAACTCAGAAGCCACATATATATAGATTGTTAGGTGTCCGCTCTCAGAGGCCCCAACTCTTGTCAGTATCCACAATCCCTCATGTTTAGGGCAAGTATCCTTACCCTTTTTCTGAACGGCTCACCTCTAGTCTTTAAGGCTGGGTTCACACGAGCACATTAACGTCCGTAATGGACGGACGTATTTCGGCCGGAAGTCCCGGACTGAACTCAGTGCAGGGAGCCGGGCTCCTGGCATCATAGTTATGTACGATGCTAGGAGTCCCTGCCTTTCTGCAGGACTACTGTCCCGTACTGTAATCATGTTTTCAGTACGGACAGTAGTTCCACGCAGAGGCAGGGACTCCTAGCGTCTTTACATAACTATGATGCTAGGAGCCCGGCTCCCTGCACTGAGTTCGGTTCGGGACTTCCGGCCGAAATACGTCCGTCCATTACGGACGTTAATGTGCTCGTGTGAACCCAGCCTAACAAGTGCGCTGAGTATTTAGGCAGATTTGCATATTGGTATAGAGCTCTCTCTTTCTTTTTCAAAGTGGCTCCACTCCTTTGATTTGACATTTCTATTGTTTTCCCCTGTCCCTTTCCTCTACCCTCCCTCACTAGTTTTACCCTTTAACTTTCGCCTACTTATCGCATGTATTTGTTGGGTCAGTACCTGATTTCCTTTGTCATCACTTGGGGACTGCGTTCCTACATTGTGCTGATTGTATACTAATCATTTCATGTACTTTATAGTATTGTGCCATATTACTACATATATGTGTCCCTTGATTAAGATTGTTTGCACTGACTTGACCAGCTATGTTTTCTGTTGTGTATTGTTGATAAAACTCAATAAAAAGATTTTCAAAGAAAAGAAAGACAGACAAAAGAGAAAGGCTCAAGGTAAAACAGACACCATTCACAAGCCAGGACCATAGTCATGGTAAGCTTAAAGGAACAGTGTCATCAGAAATTATTTTTTTATATGTTAAAGATGTTAGTGCTTTATTAAAAACTTTTATATTTATTTGTGTGTTTGTGTTTTACTTTTTCTTATTTTTACACTTTTTCTTCCCTATGGGGGCTGCCATTTTTTGTTCCATTTCTGTGTGTGTCGATTAACGACACATACAGACATGGAATACGGCAGCCACAGTCCCATAGGGACTGCGAACGGCTCCCGTCCCATTGACTGCAGTGTACGGCGTCTGTGTGGGAACTGCGCATGCGCCGCTCCCACACAGTCCTATTCGAAATTGGCGCCGTCCGGCGCCATTTTCCTGTGGACCGGAAGTCGCGGCCGGACAGTAATATTACTACTTCCGGTCGCGGCTTCCGGATTTCTGCACTTGCACCAGCGGCAGCAAACGGAGCGGACGGGCCGGAGGGAGCCGCGGCGGCAGGAGCAGGTAAGAGATTTCAATGTATGTTCGTGTTTGTGTGTGTTTACTACTGTATGTAAACCTACTACACTGTGGGTTAGCTCAAAAAATGGCGACACACAGTGTAGGAGGTTACACCGTTCAAACCCCTCGTTTATCCCGGCACTAGCCAGGATAAAGGAGGGGGGGATGCTGAGAGCTCACTAGAGCGAGGGCTTTTAACCCAATGTTGCAATGCTGCAATTTTGGGAACAGCTCCATCTAGTGACCAAAAATGGGTAGTATTATAAATTAGAAATAATTTATAATATTTCCTGGACTCGTGCAAAAAAATAAAAAAAATTTGAACAATGTTTAACCACCCACACACTAAATGTTTAATTTTTAAAAAAAAAACATGTTTTTCTGGCAACACATTCCCTTTAAAGAGGCTCTGTCACCAGATTTTGCAACCCCTATCTGCTATTTCAGCAGATCGGCGCTGCAATGTAGATTACAGTAACGTTTTTATTTTTAAAAAACGAGCATTTTTGGCCAAGTTATGGCCATTTTTGTATTTATGCAAATGAGGCTTGCAAAAGTACAACTGGGCGTGTTGAAAAGTAAAAGTACAACTGGGCGTGTATTATGTGCGTACATCGGGGCGTGTTTACTACTTTTACTAGCTGGGCTTTCTGACGAGAAGTATCATCCGCTTCTCTTCAGAACGCCCAGCTTCTGGCAGTGCAGACACAGCCGTGTTCTCGAGAGATCACGCTGTGACGTCACTCACAGGTCCTGCATCGTGTCAGACGAGCAAGGACACATCGGCACCAGAGGCTACAGATGATTCTGCAGCAGCATCGGCGTTTGCAGGTAAATCGATGTAGCTACTTACCTGCAAACGCCGATGCTGCTGCAGAATCAACTGTAGCCTCTGGTGCCGATGTGGCCGACACGATGCAGGACCTGTGAGTGACGTCACAGATCTGCACTGCCAGAAGCTGGGCGTTCTGAAGAGAAGTGGATGATACTTCTCATCAGAATGCCCAGCTAGTAAAAGTAGTAAAAACGCCCTGACGTACGCACATAATACACGCCCAGTTGTACTTTTACTTTTCAACACGCCCAGTTGTACTTTTGCAAGCCTCATTTGCATAAATACAAAAATGGCCATAACTTGGCCAAAAATGCTCGTTTTTTAAAAATAAAAATGTTACTGTAATCTACATTGCAGCGCCGATCTGCTGCAATAGCAGATAGGGGTTGCAAAATCTGGTGACAGAGCCTCTTTAAAGAGGCTCTGTCACCACATTATAAGTGCCCTATCTCCTACATAAGGAGATCGGCGCTATAATGTAGGTGACAGTAATGGTTTTTATTTAATAAAACGATCTGTTTTCACCACTTTATTAGCGATTTTAGATTTATGCTAAAGTGTTGCTCAATGCCCAAGTGGGCGTGTTTTTACTTTAGACCAAGTGGGCGTTGTACAGAGGAGTGTATGACCCTGACCAATCAGTGACCAATCAGCCTCATGCACTCCTCTCCATTCATTTAGTCAGCGCATAGGGATCCTTTTAGATCCTTATGTGCAGTCTTATACTAACATATTAACAATACTGACGTGTTTAGACAGTGAATAGACATTCCATGGGATGTCTATTCACAATCTCTGCACTTCGTTACTCTGTCTGTGGTAGTCATAGCAGAGGAAGCGTAATCTCGTGAGATTACGCAGTAAATGACAGGTTACAATGCGCGTCCTCTGCTGTAACTACCATAGAAACAGTAACAAAGTGCAGAGATTGTGAATAGACATCCTGTGGAATGTCTATTCACTATCTAAACACTTCAGTATTGTTAATGTGTTAGTATAAGACAGAACATACTGATCTAAAAGGATCCCTATGAGCTGCCTAAATGAATGGAGAGGAGTGCATGACGCTGATTGGTCAGCGTCATACACTCCTCTGTACAACGCCCACTAAAGTAAAAACACGTCCACTTGGGCATTAAGCAACTCATTAGCATAAATCTAAAATCGCTAATAAAGTGGTGAAAATAGATAGTTTTTTAAAATAAAAAGCATTACTGTCACCTACATTATAGTGCTGATCTCCTTATGTAGGAGATAGGGCACTTATAATGTGGTGACAGAGCCTCTTCAAGGGAACAGGCATTTTCCTGACAGGGGGGCTGTATAGCTCTGTCTAAAGGGGGGCTATATAGCACTGTCTACAAGGGGCAGTATAGCGATGTATACGGGGGGCTGCATAACACTTCTATAGCATTGTCTACAGGGGGCGCTGTATAGCACTGTCTACAGGGGGAGATGTATAGTACTGTCTACAGGGGGGCTATATGGCACAGTCTACTGGGGGGCTGTATGGCACAATCTACAGGGGGGATGTATGGTACAATCTACAGGGAGCACTCCCCCAAGGGGGGCTGTGTGAAGCACCCAGGGGAGTGGAGGTGGACCCATTTAAAAGTTTGCTATGGGGACCTGTGTTGTTACATAGGACTGCAGGTAACATCTACTACATTATCTGTAATCAGAGAGTTATCACTGCGTGTTATCTGTGGTGTTACATAGGACTGCAGGTAACACTACTACATTATCTGTACTCAGAGATTTATCACTGTGTTATCTGTGGTGTTACATAGGACTGCAGGTAATATCTACTACACTATCTATACTCAGAGAGTTATCACTGTGTGTTATCTGTAGTGTTACATAAGACTGCAGGTAACATCTACTACATTATCTGTACTCAGAGAGTTATCATGGTGTGTTATCTGTGGTGTTACATAGGAATGCAGGTAACATCTACTACATTATTTGTACTGAGAGAGTTATTACTATGTGTTATCTGTGGTGTCACATAGGACTGCAGGTAACATCTACTACATTATCTTACTCAGAAAGTTATCACTGCGTGTTATTTGTGGTGTTACATAGGACTGCAGGTAACATCTACTACATTATTTGTACTGTGTATAAGTGTGCCTGTGTTGGTATATATTAGTGTGTGTGTGTGTGTGTGTGTGTGTGTGTGTGTGTGTGTGTGCGTGTGTGTCTCTGTGCATGTATACCATTGTCACGGGGCGGGGTGTGGACCCACTGGGCCGTACCGCGTAGCGGGATGGCAGCTGGCCAAACAGGTATGGTACAAAGTCTATAGTCCAGAAAAGGGTTCCTGAGGCAATGTAGACAGCAGCAAGGCAAGCTCGGCTGGGACCAGGCAGCAGGTAGACGTCAGGCGTAGAGCAGCAGAACAGGCATGGAGATGAAGCACAACACGACAACAGCTCAGCACAGCAGTAGACCAGGATAGTACAGATAGCACGGGAAACAGGATACAGGTACGGGGAACACTGGGAAGCTGGAAGACACTTAGGAGACATTTCGCAGGACAGACTAAGAGAAACAACAACACTCAGGCATAGAAGCAGGGGGCTGGACCCCTCTTATAGTCCAGGGTACTCACGGGTCAAAGTTCATCACAAGTTCCAGTGCACGCGCTGCCCCTTTAAGAGCAGGTACGAGTGCGTGCGCGCACCCTACGGGATCCGGCTGAGGTGAGTGGATGCGAGCGCTGGCGTCTCCTGAGGAGGAGGAGGCTGGGGACAGCGCTTGCCGACTCGTGGCTGCGGCTGTCAGGGGGAGGTTGGAGCTGACGGCCCGCAGCCACGGACATTACAGCCGTATATCTGCCTGTGTGTATATATATTTGCCTATATGTCTATATATGTGCCCTTATGTATTTGTATATGTTCCAGTACGTGTGTATATATGTTCCTGTGCATATATATGTATATGTGTGTATGTATATATATATATATATATATATATATATATATATATATATACAGTATATATATATATATATATATATGTATATATATATATATATATATATATATATATATAAAAGTTTCTCCTGTCTGTGTATGTGTCTGGATGTCTATATATCTACCTATGAGTATGTGTTTATATATATTTGCCGGAAATGTCTAAATATATCTTTATGTATGTGCAGTATATATGTTCTAGCATGTGTGTGTCTATATATGTGGTTAATTTTTTATTTGTGGAGGGCAGCAATAGAGAGTCCTGCACAGTGCACCATCCAACCAAGGGCCGGCCCTGGCTACAATGGTACAAAATGTCTTTACTGGAACTAAGGGGCATAGGCCAACACCTGAAGAACGACCCCATAGCATCATCCCTCCTCCACCAAACTTTACAGCTGGCACAATACAGTCAGGCAGGTAACGTTCTCCTGGCATTCTCTAAACTCAGACTCATTCATCAGACTTCCAGATAGAGAAGCGTGATTCATCACTCCACAGAACGCGTTTCAACTTCTCCAGAGTCCAGTGGTGGCGTGCTTTACACCACTCCATCCGACGCTTGGCATTGTGCTTGGTGATGTAAGGCTGGCATGCAGCTGCTCGGCCATGGAAACCCATACCATGAAGCTCCCGGGCACAGTTTTTGTGCGGATGTTAATGCCAGAGGATGTTTGGAGCTCTGCAGTTATTGAGTCAGCAGTGTATTGACGACTTTTTGCTCTATGCGCCTCACCACTCGGCAACCCCGTTCTGTAACGTTACACGGTCGCCAACTTAATGGCTGAGTTGCTGTGGTTCCTAAAGCCTTCCACTTTGCAATAATATCACTCACAGTTGATGGTGTAATATCTGGGAGGGAAGAAATTTCACAAACTGACTTGTTACAACGGTGGCGTCCTATTACAGGACCACGCTGGAATTCAGTGATCTCTTTACAATGACCCATTCTTTCACAAATGTCTGTAAAGGCGACTGCATGGCTAGTTGATAGGCTTTATACACCTGTGGCAATGGGACTGAATGAAACACCTGCCTTTATCACATATGTGACAGAAGATGCGCCGACACAACAGCCCCTTTTCAATACGTTACCTAAGATCAGGCCCAGACTGAGTACAAAAGATGACACTTTTACTGTCCGGCGCACTATTATTTATTTTATATAACTTATTTAAGGGTCTGGTCTGGGATCTGCATTAATATAGGGGTCTGGTCTGGGGTCTGAATTTTATTTGTGTTGCTACAGAAATTAGGGATGGCTACAAAAGCGAGGTGCCAAAAATGTGTTGACAGCCAGCTTTGCAGAGACTAATCGTATCTGGAAGAAGCGCTCTGGTGGTCTGGGCCGGATGGAGAAGAAAAGATATGACCAGAGAAGACATCACCTGTGAGTCACTGGATAGAGGAGCTATCTGTTATAGTTACATCATGTATTCCCTATCAGATAAAAATTCTTGAGCATCTTTACTTGTAACTCTGTGTTGTGGTGTTCCTTTGTTATTCCCCTTGGAAATGTATTAATAGGGTCTGGCCTACATGGAGACGTTTCGTGACGCAACTAACTAATTTTAAATATGGAGCATTAGCTGCACTACGAAGTTGCATTCAATCTTGTTGCCTGCAGTTGGGATTAACCCTTTAATGCTCGCACAGTTAACAAAAGAAGGGGGCTCTCTTTGTGCACCCAGTGATTCTTGGCATTGCGATTGCTACAGTTTAACAGTTTGACATAGACAGTCGGGGACCTAAGTATAGCCCTCTTCTCTGTAGTTTGATATTGCCTGCAGCTTTAGAATTGTGTTTAAAGGTGGAGATATATGTCATCTTCAAATGTTCCAGATGATATACAGTATGTAAAGTTAAAGGACCACCGCTCCATTAATGTCTATGGGGCTGCCGAGCACTATCTTTGGCAGCCTGATAGAAATTAATGGAGCGGTGACCGAGCATGCAAACCACCGCTCCATTCCAATGTGGCTCCCAGGAATGGCAAGGTAAGCACGTTCTCTTCGTCTGACCCCCACCGATCAGATACTTATCACCTATCCTATGGATAGGTGATAAATATTGATTATGGGAATACCTTTTTAAGGTCCGTTCACAAAAGCAAATACTCGTATTAGCAATCTTCAATACGATTGCTGTAAGCGATCGAATATCGACTACAGAAAAGTATTTACATACGTTATCCTAATAATTCTTAAAAATCTATTGTTCGGGCACCTAATATCACATATCTGCTATCAAACGATTCATGTTTATATACCACAATGTCCCAACGACCAACAATTCTTTTTATGTTTACATAAGCAATTATTTATATGATCAACCAGCATTTCACTGGGGATACAAGTATTAAAATGTATATGTTTACATACAATGATATTATCTCTTAGTAATCTGACATGTTAAATCCCTGCCGAGAAACAACACAAAATGTTATATGAGCTGACACCCCATCCCGTCACTCTTCTCTAATCCTCTGGTTGAATCACAAAATCAATTTTCTATTCTTAATTCAAGTGTCTTCATCTCACACCTACCACATACATTCAGACAGGTATAATATGGGCTCCATTATAATATATATAAGGTGACGGTACATGTTGAGTCACGTTTTACCTAGTGTCTTACAATTGCGTGTTTGTTTTGTACTATACTTTATGATTGTATCGGCTGCATTCTGTATTTCTAGGAATAACATAATGGCTTGTGTACTCGTAGAGTATGAGATCTGAGCTCAGTAGCATTAGCAACCTCGTAAGCCATTTAATTGCAAAATAACCAATCACTGAACCTTGTTGGAAACCTCTAGTCGTCGCACAGCGGTGATTTTCTATACAGAGATATTTTGGCAGCTGAAAGCAAACTGCGCAAATCATTCTCACAGTGGAACAGTTATGCAACGCAGTCTAATGTATCATTGTCCCAATCACAATGCAAAGGTTTGATCTATTTTTCACACAAAAAGCTGCTCACCTGCTAATCTGGTATTTCAAAAGCGACGTCCCTAGAAATCGAAGTGCTGTGACATGGGACTATAACGCCACTATCTATGTAGCGCCCATGGCCGCGGGCCATCGGGATTACTCACCTCCCGACGCCCGCAGCCATGGATCTGTGAGCGCTGGCCTCCGTCTCCCTCCTAGGAGATGCCAGCGCTCACTTCCGCTCCGTTCGGCTGGATCCCGTAGGGTGCGCGCGCACGCTCGCGCCCGGCCTTGAAGGGCCAGCGCGCGCAATTAGGAAATCGTCATCACCATCAACTGCCACGATTTCCTGGTCTATAAGAAGGCCCCTGGCCTTCTAATCCTTGCCTGAGCGTTGTTAGTCTTTCCCAGTCTGTCTCGCAAATGGTTCCTTAGTGTCTCCCGTTCCAGCTGTTACCCGTGCCCTGTTTCTGTTCCTGTATTCCGTGTTGTTCCTGTGCCTACCCGCGTTCAAGTGTCTTCTGCCACGTCAAGTGCCATCTGCCACGTCAAGTGCCATCTGCCACGTCAAGTGTCTTCTGCCACGTCAAGTGCCATCTGCCACGTCAAGTGCCATCTTTCACGTCAAGTGCCATCCGCCACGTCAAGTGCCATCTGCCACGTCAAGTGCCATCTGACACGTCAAGTGTCTTCTGCCACGTCAAGTGCCATCTGCCACGTCAAGTGCCATCTGCCACGTCAAGTGTCATCGGATACTGCCCGCCACGTCTGGCGCCACTTGCCGCACCTGCCTCCATCCGTGCTGAAGCCACAGCCACCGCCCGGACTATTTCAGGTACCCAAGCATACTGTCTACCATTTACTTCTGCTTAGACTGTGACCTGGTCAGCTGCCTCCCCGCTATGGCGGAGCGGCCTAGTGGGTCCACATACCCTGTGCCCGTGACAGTACGCTCAGGCCATGGAACCCGCTGGCCAGCCCAAGACCCCAGTACAGAAGATTCAGACAGAGATGCATGACCTACGCACACATCAGGATGAACTCCTTGAGGCGGTGAATTCTATCCTGGTCCGCCTGGATCTACTTGCTGTTCCACCCCCGGTTCTTCCCCCTGAAGCTGTTGCCGTGCCACTGCCTGTTGCTCCCCCTGTTTGTTCCGGATCCTCAGTTCCTCTGCCTCTTCCTCCTCGCTACGACGGTGACCCCAGAGCATGTAGAGGATTTCTCAATCAATGCACGGTGCATTTTAGGCTACGGCCTCATCTCTTCGCCTCCGAGGAGGCCAAAGTGGCATTTATTATCTCCCTCCTAGCTGGCAAGGCCCTCGCATGGGCGAACCCAATCTTGGAGCAACAAGGACCTGTATCCGCGGACCTAGCCTTGTTCCTGCAGTCCTTTCGTGCCGTGTTCGAGGAGCCGGGTCGAACATCCTCTGCCGCAGCCACTCTGCTGACCCTCAAGCAAGAGGGCTCCACAGTAGGGGAGTATGCGATCTCCTTCCGTACCCTAGCAGCTGAGCTGGCATGGAACAATGAGGCACTGGTGGTGACCTTCTGGCAGGGACTGTCCTCTCACATCAAGGACAAACTGGCAGCCCGCGACCTTCCTTCTACCTTGGATGCCCTCATCCTGTTAGCCACCCGGGTTGATATGAGAATCCGGGAGCGCTCTCAAGAGGTTCGTCAGGAGAGCCGGGCCCACAGACCAGCACCCTCTGCCCAGAGACCACTATTGTCCACTCCTAGTGCGCTACCTGAGGAACCCATGCAGGTAGACAGAGTCCGGTTATCTGAAAAGGAGAAGCAGCGCAGACGCTCCTCTGGACTTTGCATGTATTGCGGCCTCAAGGGTCATTTTGTGCGCCAATGCTCTCAGAAACCGGGAAACTCCAGTACCTAGGGTTGATTGGAGAGGCAACTCTAGGTGGAACGTCTCCAAACGTTAAAACCTCTTCCAAATTGTCGATACCTGTGGCCATCGTCACCAGACAGGCATCACATCCTTCCTCCGCCTATCTTGACTCTGGAGCGGCTGCTAATTTTATCCACCAGGATCTAGTGGACCGGTTTCAACTACCCACAGTCCGTCTGGAGAGACCCCTGGCAGTTGCTTCTGTGAATGGTCTACCGTTGCCTGATCCGATCATGCTCATCACTGAGCCGTTGACACTACGGGTCGGAGCTCTTCACTCGGAACAGATCTCCTTCCTGGTACTACCCAAGGCTATCAATCCTATCCTGCTTGGTCTGCCATGGCTCCGTCTACACGCCCCGACACTCGACTGGAGTTCTGGAGAAGTTCTTCAATGGAGTTCCAGATGCCATAGCCATTGCCTGTCAAAAGTCCGTCCTGTTGTGCCTCCTCTGCCTCAGACACTCTCCAATCTACCTTCTCAGTATGCCAGTTTTGCGGATGTCTTTTGCAAACGAGAGGCTGAGACGTTGCCACCACATCGGAATTACGACTGTCCCATTGAACTGGTTCCCAATGCTTCTCTTCCCCGTGGACGAGTATATTCTCTCTCCTTGCCAGAGACTTTATCGATGTCAGCCTATATCAAGGAGAACTTGGAGAGGGGTTTTATTCGAAAATCTTCCTCCCCGGCCGGGACAGGATTCTTTTTCGTTAAAAAGAGAGATGGATCTCTCCGACCCTACATTGATTACCGTGGTCTCAATCAGATCACGGTCAAGAACAAATACCCGTTGCCACTCATTTCCGAGCTGTTTGATCGCATACGAGGAGCCAAAAAATTTTCCAAGCTAGATCTGCGGGGGGCCTATAATCTAATCCGGATTCGCAAGGGTGACGAATGGAAGATGGCATTTAACACCCGCGATGGGCACTACGAATACCGAGTGATGCCCTTCGGACTGTGTAACGCTCCCGCAGTATTTCAGGAGTTCGTTAACGACATCTTCCGAGATCTCCTCTATACGTGTGTTGTAGTTTATCTCGATGATATTCTAATCTTCTCCCCAGATCTGATGACCCATCGGAGGCACGTTCGTCAAGTTCTTCTGCGACTAAGAGAGAATCGCTTGTATGCCAAGTTAGAGAAATGCAACTTTGAAAAGAGGTCTTTGCCCTTCCTGGGCTATGTCATCTCGGATCAAGGCCTTAAGATGGACCCTGAGAAGCTAAAGTCTGTCCTGGAATGGCCACGTTCTCAAGGCCTAAGGGCCATACAGCGGTTCCTGGGTTTCGCCAATTTCTACCGGCAGTTTATTCCGAACTTTTCTTCTCTGACGGCCCCCATCTCTACCCTTACCAAGAAGGGTGTGAACGCCAAGGTGTGGACTCCAGAGGCAGAGTCCGGATTCATTAGCCTCAAGAAAGCCTTCACCTCAGCTTCAATCCTCCATCACCTTGACGTATCTCAGCAGTTTTCACTGGAAGTGGACGCTTCCTCTGTTGGTGCAGGCGCACTTCTGTTCCAGAGGAGCTCCAAAGGAAAGGCAGTAGTATGTGGCTACTACTCAAGACTGTTTTCCTCTGCTGAGCGCAATTATTCCATTGGAGATCGGGAGCTACTGGCTATCAAATTGGCCCTGGAGGAGTGGAGACATCTTCTGGAGGGCGCTGCTCACCCCATCCTGATCTTCACCGACCACAAGAATCTTACTTACCTTCAGTCTGCTCAACGACTGAATCCCCGTCAAGCCAGGTGGTCACTGTTCTTTACCCGTTTCCAATTTCTGCTCCACTACCGTCCCGCTGACAAGAATGTGAGGGCCGATGCCCTGTCCAGATCATTTGAGACGGAAGACACGGTGGAGTCCCTTCAGACGATCATAGACCCATCCTGCGTTGTCACCGCCAATCCTCTGCAGCTTAGAGATATCCCTCCGGGGAGAACTTTTGTTCGGTTGGCAGACCGAAAAAGAATTCTCCGCTGGGGACACTGTTCTAAAATGGCTGGGCACGCCGGTGTCCGTAAATCCCAAGACCTGGTCGCTCGTCACTTCTGGTGGCCCACGCTACCTAAGGATGTTCTGGACTTTGTCTCTGCTTGCACGGTGTGTGCCTCCAACAAAGTGACTCACAGCAAGCCTGCCGGCCTGCTTCAACCCCTGCCTGTACCCAGTGCCCCCTGGCAGCACATTGCTATGG
Source organism: Rhinoderma darwinii (assembly GCF_050947455.1). Classification (NCBI taxonomy): domain Eukaryota; kingdom Metazoa; phylum Chordata; class Amphibia; order Anura; family Rhinodermatidae; genus Rhinoderma; species Rhinoderma darwinii. The sequence goes on along the minus strand of NC_134689.1, from coordinate 382,526,458 downwards.
ACTTCGTCACGGACCTTCCTCCCTCAGCAGGATGCAACACGATCTGGGTGGTGGTGGACCGGTTCTCTAAGATGGCACATTTTATCCCGCTGACCGGCCTACCCTCTGCTCCTCGACTGGCAAGTCTCTTCATTCTGCATATCTTCCGCTTGCATGGCTTGCCTCTTCACATTGTGTCCGACCGGGGGGATCAGTTTACCTCCAAGTTCTGGAGAGCCCTCTGTAAACTCCTGGATGTGAGTTTGGACTTTTCCTCTGCCTATCACCCCCAGTCCAATGGGCTAGTTGAGAGGATCAACCAGATCATGGAAAATTACCTCCGCCACTTCATCTCTTCACAGCACGATAACTGGGTACAGCTTCTTCCATGGGCGGAGTTTTCATACAACAACCACACAAGTGAGTCCACCACTTCCACTCCGTTTCACATCGTGTACAGTCAACATCCCAGAGTCCCTCTTCCTGTGTCGACTTCATCTCAGGTACCCGCTGCTGACTCTGCATATGTGGACTTCCTGAAAATCTGGCAACAGACCCGGTCCTCTATTTTGCTGGCGGTCGAACGCATGAAGCGAAAGGCAGATACTAGGAGAAGAGAGCCGCCTCAGTATCTTCCGGGGACTAAAGTCTGGCTGTCCTCTCGGAACATTCGCTTGAGGGTGCCCTCATACAAGTTCGCTCCCAGGTTCCTTGGTCCTTTTGAGGTCCTGCAACAAATTAACCCTGTCTCTTATAAGCTGCGGCTGCCTCCTACCCTCAGAATCCCTAACTCCTTTCATGTGTCCCTCCTGAAACCAGTGGTCCTGAACCGCTACAGCAAGACCTCTAGTCCCACAGTTGCTCCCAGCGGTCCTTCTGATGTATTTGAGGTAAAGGAGATCCTGGACCGCAAGAGAGTAGGAGGAAGGACTTTCTATTTGGTGGACTGGAGAGGGTTTGGTCCTGAGGAGAGGTCCTGGGAGCCAGAAGAGAACCTCAGTGCTCCTGCTCTTATTAAAAAGTTCCTCTCTCACTCTGGCCCCAAGAAGAGGGGGCGTAAGAGGGGGGATACTGTAGCGCCCATGGCCGCGGGCCGTCGGGTTTACTCATCTCACGACGCCCGCAGCCATGGATCTGTGAGCGCTGGCCTCCGTCTCCCTCCTAGGAGATGCCAGCGCTCACTTCCGCTCCGTTCGGCTGGATCCAGTAGGGTGCGCGCGCACGCTCGCGCCCGGCCTTAAAGGGCCAGCGCGCGCAATTAGGAAATCGTCATCACCATCAACTGCCACGATTTCCTGGTCTATAAGAAGGCCCCTGGCCTTCTAATCCTTGCCTGAGCGTTGTTAGTCTTTCCCAGTCTGTCTCGCAAATGGTTCCTTAGTGTCTCCCGTTCCAGCTGTTACCCGTGCCCTGTTTCCGTTCCTGTATTCCGTGTTGTTCCTGTGCCTACCCGCGTTCAAGTGTCTTCTGCCACGTCAAGTGCCATCTGCCACGTCAAGTGCCATCTGCCACGTCAAGTGTCTTCTGCCACGTCAAGTGCCATCTGCCACGTCAAGTGCCATCTGCCACGTCAAGTGTCATCGGATACTGCCCGCCACGTCTGGCGCCACTTGCCGCACCTGCCTCCATCCGTGCTGAATCCACAGCCACCGCCCGGACTATTTCAGGTACCCAAGCATACTGTCTACCATTTACTTCTGCTTAGACTGTGACCTGGTCAGCTGCCTCCCTGCTACGGCGGAGCGGCCTAGTGGGTCCACATACCCTGTGCCCGTGACAATCTACATGTTCTAGCATCAATTAATTGGAAATGGAGAACAATGTGTAAAACTGATCAATGCCCCATAAATGGTAGACCTGTATTCTTTTATCTGTAGTACTTTCCTATCAAGCTGCTGGCATGAGATGTTCGGATAAGGAAGCAGACCTTGTTCACCTCGTACGGAGATGCCCAATACATCATAAATATTGGGGTGGAAATCCTGGGGTACTAAGATAATGGATATTGAAGATCTATGTCTCTTTATCTTTCGAGATGCCGAATGTATTAGGAAATGCGAATTTCAAGTACTGATTTTAGAAATTCATTTTATTGTTGGGTTGATTATTATCTATAAGTGGGCATCTAATAAAGCCACATGTGGCTAGGAATGGAAACATCGGGTGAACCGGGTCATGCTTTTGGAAAAGGGGTATTATGTAATTCAAAATAATGGAATTGAATGGGTGAGTTGGATGGGCATTTTGTGTAAAATCCCCAAAAACGCTTTTAGAATTTGATGTTCCTTAAAATTAGTTTTGGAGCTGCTTTTCAGGAACGGGTGTATTTTCCCTTTATAATTTTTTTTTAGGGGTAAATTATACTTGAAAATGTGGTATTTATTGTTAATGATATTATTAACTCTTTTTTCTACATGCAAATTGGATTAATAAAGATGTATTTTGCAAAAATAAAAGTTGTGGGCATGGAATATTGGTTAATGGGTCAACTATCATGCTAAGCTTTTGGAGAAGTGTAAAAAGTGGCACAGCAACAGGCAATGCCAGTGTCGGAATAGAATTAACCCACCCTCCATCTATACAGAACATGAGCACGTCCATCTAATAGGCTATTTGGCAGACCATAAAAAATAGACCCTAGTGGCAAGTAATTGGCTCCAAAGTCAGCTCCAAATGAGGTAGTCTTCTGCTGGACTTTTGGGGCCCATTATTATGTCAGGGCCTGTGTTCACCAGAGGTTCCTCTGTTCCTTTGACATCTTTGGCAGCAGCTTATCTCCCGTGAAAAGAAAGGATCGGGCATGTTAAAATCCAACATACCCAATTATTCTTACCCCAGACGTCTGCCTTCAGGGGACAGTCTGGAGACTCACATACACATTACATACTCGGCCGATCCTGCCGAAATCAGCGAGTCCGGCTAAGTTTAGTCTAATGTCTTGGCACCTTAATAGGAAAGTAAATGTCGAATAAGGAGTAGAACTGCAGGAGGTATGTCAGTGGTAGCTCTGTGTAAGGGCTCATGCACACGGCCATATTATGTATGGACTCGTAAAAAGGCTTTTACTATCGTTTCTATATGAATCCAACATAAATAAATCATGTCACGCTCCATCAAACACAGTGAATTCGCATAAACTTAGACCAGGCAGTCTGAAGAGCCACCAAATTTATATAGAGGTGCACGATGTATGATATATTTTTCTCTACCTTATATCACCTCTTGGTTGGCTTAGTTTTCCTTTGGACATATTAAGCCACGCCCCTTCCCCATTAAGACATGCCCCTTTTTTTCTTCTTTTTTTTTAGAAATGTCTAATGATGCGCAAACATCTTTAATTAGCCTAAAATGAAATTGCGCCAAAATATGCCGCATTTTTTAACACTTTCTTGACACAGACACTAGCCCCAGTATGTGCAGATGTATGAGGAAGCAGTGCTTGTAGGGGCGATTATCTATTCATACAGCGCTTATCGGAGCCTGTACAGCAGTGCACGGAGATGTGGCACTGTACTAAGGACTCGTAAAGTCTGTGTGCACGGCGGTACAGGCTCTATGCACACAACTCTGCCGTGTACATGAGCCTTAAGGTTGTAGATGCATTGGCGATGGTTGCAAAGGTAGGCAAAATAATCCTGGATGGTGTAGTCATGTTAGGCTCCTTTCACACTACCGTTATAGAACGTTTACCTCTCTTCCGTCAGAGGAGAGGTGAACGAGCGTCCAAATGGAAAGCATCGCTTTCGCTAGAATTAGCATTGATTTCAATGGTAATTATTTTGTTTCAGATGCATTCCGTTTGCCTCCGTTCGCTAGGTTTCCGTTTTTTTTTTTTTTCATAGAAGCAAAACTGTTGCAGACTGCACTTATGCTTCTGTTAAAAAACGGAAACCTAGTGGATGGAGACAAAGGGAAAGCAACTGAAACAAAAGAATTACCATTGAAATCAATGGTAATTGTAACGGAAGCGATGCTTTCCGTTTAGACTCTTGTTCATCTCTTCCTTTGACGGAAGAGAGCTAAAGCTACTATAACAGTAGTGTGAACTTAGCCTTAGTACTTTAGTGTGAATTTTACTACTGTAAGAAGGTAGTAAACGCATCCTCACCAGATGAGGAGAGTCATTGTTACCTGTGCGCTAGACAGCAATGTCTATTGTAAATGTAAATGTTATTAATGATCATGCTGCCAATAACAATGTTTTTTTTAAGGTGGCACGATCAATAAAGATCAACAATAAGCATTAGTTTTATCGCTTACACCTTTCTTTATTTCACTAGCTAATTATCTGTTGTTAATGGTAACCTGTAGTCTGAACTGGGACATGATCGCCCTCAGTAATCAAAACTGTCCTTGTTGATCATAGCAACCAATCATATTGCAGCTTTTATTTCTCCAATATGATTTCTGTTATTCACATAACAGAAAGTAATGGCCTATCACTAAGGCTTGGTGTACATCTCACCGACTACTGCAAAAATTCAGTTTCCGGAAGGAGCTGGAACAGATGATTGGTGGTGGTGCGGGGTCCGGGTGTCGGACCCCCGACATCATATATTGATGACCTATCCTGTGGATAACCTGTATCACAGGTGACCTATCGTGTATGAAAAACCGCCCCATGTCCAGACAACCCCTTTAAGCTCTTGCAGTATATGTTAAACGTAGGCTATGGCGCATGCCTAACAGTGACATTCATCACCATAGACTTTAATGGTATACATTAAACGTATACATCATGACCCTGTTCATGACCTATACGAAAAACGTTATAGCCTATGGGCAATGAATGCCACAGTTAGGCATCCGTTTAAGGCATATGTCACCCATAGATTATAAAGTTATCCATTTCACGTATACGTCATGAAAGCTATTGAAAAGTCCATGATGTATACGTTGAACGTATTCCTGTAACATATTCTGCACAGTGGCAGACGTTACCCATAGACTCCCATGTTAAAAAAAACAACTTTTTTGGGGGATCCCTCAATATCCCGTCATACACACTAAACGTAGGGCCAAAACGTAGTGTGCACAAAGCCTAAGATAGCCATCACTTTCTCATTATTGGGGGTCTGACTGTCGGGACCCCCAACGATCCTGAGATGAATGGAGCTTTGCTACAGTCCCTTGCACAACTGGTGGCCTGGAGTGACGCTGCGAAGGGAAAAACAGTGAAGGGGCCGCAGTGCTAATCTAGCCCCTTCATTTTGAGGATCAGTGGTTTCCCGGCCTTCGGAGCCTTACCGATCAGAAAGTGATGTCTTAGCAATGACATCACTTTCTGTGCTGGGAATAACCCTTTAATGAAATGAAAGCTGAACTCCGATTGCTTGATATGGGTAACAAGGCCAGTTTTTCTTTGGATAAATAAGGTCTTAGACTATGTAGGCACAGTGTCAGGGACTGTAAGGAGAGGTAAAAGTGATAGAATGCACATGAGCGGGATTGGTTATGGTTTAACATGGTGGATATGGTTTAAGACATATAAGGAAGGTTCAAGGGCATAACACCCTCTTACCTTCTGCTTCATTGTGAAGTTCACCCGCCTGCCCCATTTTGGTGATTGATGATTTGGATTGTTTTGTTATCATGTGCATCCTGCGATTGTTTCGTTTTTTATTTTTTTTTGTTGCAGATGTCACAGCTGGCGGATCTTATGGCCAAGAAGCCAGAGTCCGTTCCCTACATGCCCGCTGTGACAGCTGTTGATTGGCATCACAGGAGTTAGGGTATGTGCACACGATAACTGCATTTACGTCTGAAATGACGGAGCTGTTTCCAGGAGAAAACAGCTCCTGAATTTCAGACGTAAATGCATGTACTGGCGTTTTTCGCCACGTCTTTTACGGACGTAATTTGGAGCTGTTCTTCATTGAAGTCAATGAAAAACGGCTCCAATTAGGTCCCAAGAAGTGTCCTGCACTTATTTTACGCGCCGTCTTTTGACAGCGACGCGTAAAATGACAGGTCGTCGGCACAGTACATCGGCAAACCCATTGAAAGTAATGGGCAGATGTTTGCCGACGTATTGGAGGCGTTTTTGCAGACGTAATTCGAGGCGTAAAATGCCTCCATTACGTCTGAAAATAGGTTGTGTGAACCCAGCCTAAGATGACAACAAAGAACAAAGCATTCAAGCCATTATTGATAAACTTGTTATTATGTTAATAATAAAGCTGTGGTCCCTTCCACTTTCTACCATGCACAAAGTGTCCTTGTTTTATTGTAATTATGGTGTTTACAGGATTCATTAGCGAATGAGCGCTTGATGGTCCAGGTTGGTAAATATACTTGCAGTCTCCACAACAACCTATTTCTACTTATGGGTGACAACACATGTGTAGCTTTAGAGGGTGGAGAAGTAGCAGTCAAAAATGGGCGACTACTCCTGGGGGGGGCAGTGAGTCGCAGGTGCTACGTCCTTGCATATAGATTCCATACATTAACCACAAATTGCCTATATAGATCCTGTATGTTGTAATGCAATGTCCACCTGTGCACAGGTAACCATTTTATATGGGCTCCAGTGCTTTAAGCTATGCCTCTGGGTAACAAGGGAGTCATAGAACCCTGCAGATTATTATTAGACATTTATCATTTATGTAATAATTCTAAAATACCGTAAAGAAGAGGTAGAGCTACATTAAATGTAGGTCATTGTCCTATGGAGAGCAATATGCACTTATGAAAATTGTGGTTACGCGGTGGTCTGACATCATAATGTGGTGGCTGCACGCAGAGCCCAGTAAAATCAGATCAGATGCTGCAATACACATGTACCAGGCACCAGCTGTTTTATTATCAAGGACATTGTGTAATATTGAGAAGGGCATTGTGTTATATTGAGAAGGGCATTGTGTTATATAGATGTAGAACCATCTAAAGGACCAAGTGAATGGCAATGTGTTACGTGAGAGACATACATCTAATAATGTCAGTCCAGGTACAATTTTGTGATATAATCCTGGACCATAGGGAGATGGCATATACTGTAACCAGGCTTTCCTAACTTTCGCTTGTGTGGCCTATAATACAATGCACGTACAATGAAGTTGAGATTAGTGTATTATTTGACAAAATTATAAAAATCGCTTTACTGCCCCTCTGAGGATGACCCCCAACCTAAAGTATACTTATCCTACAATGGCAGCGATCAACCATAATATGCAGTACATGGGACACTGCTGGTCAATAGAGCATTAACATCAACACTGTTGGTCAGTTTCATTTAGCATCTGATTGTTAGTGACATGATTTGCTTGGCTCTTGGTGGTCAGTGGTACAGCCAGTTTTTAGTATCTGGTGGTCAGTGTTACATCCAGTATCCAGTATCTGGTGGTCATTGGTACAGCCAGTGTTTAGTACCTGGTGGTCAGTGGTACAGCCAGTATCCAGTATCTGGTGGTCAGTGGTATAGCCAATGTTCAGTATCCGGTGATCAGTGGTACAGCCCGTGTTTAGTACCTGGTGGTCAGTGGTACAGCCAGTATCTGGTGGTCAGTGGTATAGCCAGTGTTCAGTATCATGTACCTGGTGGTCAATGGTACAGCCAGTATTCAGTTCCTGGTGGTCAGTTGTACAGCCAGTGTTCAGTACCTGGGGGACATTGGTACAGGCAGGACCTAGTGGTCAGTGGTATAGTCAGTGTTCAGCACCTGATGGTCAGTGGTACAGCCAGTGTTCAGTACCTGGTGGTCAGTGGTACAGCCAGTGTTCAGTACCTGGTGGTCAGTGGTACAGCCAGTGTTCAGTACCTGCTGGTTAGTGGTACCGTCAGTGTTCAGTACCTGGTGGTCAGTGGTATAACCAGTATCCCGGACCTTGTGGTCAGTGGTATAACTATTATACAGTACCTGGTGGTCAGTGGTATAGCCAATGTTCAGTATCTGGTAGTCAGTGGTACAGCCAATGTTCAGTATCTGGTGGTCAGTGGTACAGCCAGTGTTCAGTACATGCGGGTTAGTGGTACAACCAGTATCCAGTACCTGGTGGACAGTGGAATAGTCAGTATTTAGTACCTGGTGGTCAGTGGTACAGTCAGTGTCCAGTACCTGGTGGTCAGTGGCACAGTCAGTGTTCAGTACCTGGTGGTCAGTGGTATAACCAGTATCCCGGACCTTGTGGCCCATGGTATAACTAGTATCCAGTACCTTGTGGTCAGTGGTACAGCCAGTATCCCGATTCTTGTGGTCAGTGGTACAATCAGTGTTTAGTACCTGGTGGTCAGTGGTACAGCCAGTATCCAGTATCTGGTGTTCAGTGGTACAGCCAGCGTTCAGTACCTGGGGGTCAGTGGTACAATCAGTAACTGGTGGACAGTAGTATAGTCAGTGTTTAGTATCTGGTGGTCAGTGGTACAGCCAATACAGCCAGCTGGTGGTCAGTGGTATAACTAGTATCCAGTACCTGGGGTTCAGTGGTACAGCCAGTGTTCAGTATCTGGCGGTCAGTGATATGGCCAGTGTTCAGTACCTAAGGGTCAGGGGAACAGCCAGTAACCAGTACCTGGTGGTCAGTGGTACAGCCAATGTTCAGTACCTGGTGGTCAGTGGTACAGCCAATGTTCAGTTCCTGGTGGTCAGTTGTACAGCCAGTGTTCAGTACCTGGGGTACATTGGTACAGGCAGGACCTAGTGGTCAGTGATATAGCCAGTGTTCAGCACCTGGTGATCAGTGGTACAGCCAGTATCCAGTACCTGGTGGTCAGTGGCACAGTCAATGTTCAGTTTCATTTCCTGGTGGTCAGTATTACAGCCAGTGTTCAGTACCTGGGGGTCAGTGGTACCGCCAGTGTTTAGTAACTGGGGGTCAATGGTACAGCCAATGTTCAGTACCTGTTTGTCAGTGGTACAGCTAGTATACAGTACCTGGTGGTCAGTGGTACAGCCAGTATCCAGTACCTGGTGGTCAGCGGTACAGCCAATGTTCAGTTCCTGGTGGTTGGTGTTGCAGCCAGTGTTCAATACCTGGGGGTCAGTGGTACAGCCAGTGTTCAGTACCTGGGCGTCAGTGGTACAGCCAGTGTTCAGTACCTGGTGGTCAGTGGTACAGCCAGTATCCAGTATCTGGTGGTCAGTGGTACAGCCAGTGTTCAGTATCTGGCGGTCAGTGGTACAGCCAGTGTTCAGTATCTGGTGGTTAGTGATACAGCCAGTGTTCAGTACCTGGTGGTCAGTGGAACCATAAGTGGCTTGATGCTCAGTTATCCAATAGTCTGTCATCTCGGGCTCCAGCGCACCTTTACTGTCATTGGAACTTGGTCCTCTTTTTCCAAGCTTAGCAGAGGAGAAAAGATCCGACATAAGTGATTTCCCATTTATTATTACCAATGGCGGATCATCATATGGGCGTTTTGGGCATAAACCGCAACATGACTACATTGTGTATGTCCTGCAAAAGGACCTGCAGACATAAGGTCACATGACCTTATGTCTGCAGTTCCTGTTACTGTTTAGAGATCTGCTGGTCACATGACAGCAGGTCCTAGAACAGCAGCAAGACACTAGAGAGAAGACTGTGAGGTGAGCTGCTAGGTAAGTATAAAGGGATGGATTGTTTAAGGGGTCTGGGGTTTGTATTTAGGGGGTCTGGTCTGGGGTATGTATTCATTTATACATAGTTAGTAAGGCTGAAAAAAGACACATGGCCATCAAGTTCAACCAAGGGATGGGAAAAGGCAAGGTAGAAATTTCTAGACATAGGAGCTAATATTTTTTTGTTCTAGAAAATTATCTAGGCCTTTTTTAAAGCCATCTACTGTCCCTGCTGTGACCAGCTCCTGTGATAGACTATTCCATAGACTCAGAGTTCTCACAGTAAAGAAGGCTTGTCGCCTCTGCAGGTTGAAACTTTTTTTTCTCCAGACGGAGGGAGTGCCCCCTTGTTTTTTGAGGGGGTTTTACATGGAACAGGATTTCACCATATTTTTTGTATGTGCCATTAATATATTTATATAAATTAATCATGTCCCCCGTTAGTCGTCTTTTTTCAAGGCTAAATAGGTTTAATTATTTTAATCTTTCCTCATAACTTAGATTCTCCATGCCCCTTATTAGCTTCGTTGCTCTTCTTTGTATTTTTTCCAACACCAGGGAATCCTTTCTATGAACTGGAGCCCAGAACTGAACTCCATATTCTAGATGAGGCCTCACTAATGCTTTGTAAAGTGGTAATATTACATCCCTGTCCTGCGAATCCATGCCTCTTTTAATACACGACAATATCTTGCTGGCCTTTGAAGCAGCTGATTGACACTGCATGCTGTTATTTAGTTTATGATTTACAAGTACACCCGGATCCTTCTCAACAAGTGAATCCGCCAGTGTAGCTCCCTCTAGGACATATGATGCATGCAGGTTGTTGGTACCCAGATGCATAACTTTACATTTATCTACATTAAACTTAATTTGCCAAGTGGACGCCCAAACACTCAGTTTGTTTAAATCCGCTTGCAATTCACGAACATCTTCCATAGACTGAACTATATTACATAGCTTAGTGTAATCTGCAAAAATAGAAATAGTGCTATTAATCCCATCCTCTATATCATTAATAAATAAGTTGAATAATAGTGGTCCCAGCACTGAACCCTGGGGTACACCACTTATAACCAGGGACCATTCAGAGTACGAATCATTGACCACAACTCTCTGGATACGGTCCTTGAGCCAATTCTCAATCCAATTACAAACTATACTATCTAAACCTATAGTGCTTAATTTACCCATTAGACGTCTATGAGGGACAGTGTCAAATGCCTTTGCAAAGTCCAAAAACACTATATCCACAGCGGCCCCTCTGTCTAGGCTTCTACTCACCTCTTCATAAAAACAAATTAGGTTGGTTTGACAACTTCTGTCCTTAGTAAAACCGTGCTGGCTGTCACTTATAATACTATTTTTCATCACATAATCCTGTATATAGTCCCTCAATAGCCCCTTAAACATTTTTCCCAGGATGGATGTCAAGCTTACTGGTTTATAATTTCCCGGGGAAGACCTAGAGCCCTTTTTGAAAATAGGCACCACATTTGCCCTGCGCCAGTCCCTTGGCACTATACCAGTCACTAGAGAATCTTCGAATATGAAGAGGGGAAATGAAATAACTGAACTAAGCTCTTTAAGAATTCTAGGGTGTAACCCATCTGGTCCCGGGGCCTTGTGCACATTTATTTTATTTGATTTAGCTTGGACCATATCTACATTCATCCAATTCAGTATATCAACTGATATATTAACAGCACTGGCATCGGCAATATCAGCCGCTCTTTCTTCTGTTGTATATACAGAGCTGAAGAACCCATTTAGTAACTGTCTTCTTTTGATCCCCTGTGACCAACTCCCCATTACTACTAGCTAGGTTCAGACCTTGGCTTTTTTTGCATTTACATACTTGAAGAATTTTTGGGGATTTGTTTTACTATCCTTGGCCACCTGCCTTTCATTTTGTATTTTTGCTGATTTTATTACATTTTTACAGATTTTATTAAGCTCTTTATAATTTAGAAATGCTACAGCTGTACCCCCAGATTTGTATTTTTTCAAATGCCCTTTTTTTGTCATGTATTGCCCTTTTTACAGAAGGTGTAAGCCATGTGGGGTTTAATTTTAGTTGTTTATACTTGTTACCTATAGGAATAAATTTTGCACTATAATTACCCAAAGTAGATTTGAAAATCTCCCATTTATCATTTGTACCATTATTGACATTAGTTCTTCCCAGTCTATGTCCTGAATTGTAGCCCTCATCCTGGGGAAATTGGCCTTCTTAAAATTAAGTGTTTTTGCCCTCCCAGCCTGTGTTTGTTTTTTACAGTATAGGTAAAATGTAACTATATTGTGATCACTGTTACCAAGTTTTTCACGAATATTGATGTTCCCAACAAGCTCTGCATTATTAGAAATGACCAGATCCAACAGAGCTTCACCTCTAGTCGGGTCTTCCACAAACTGGCCCATACATTTTTCCTGCAACAAGTTGAGGAAATGTCTCCCCTTTGCAGTTGAAACCGAACCATGATACCAATAAATATCCCGGTAATTAAAATCTCCCATATCACTACAGTACCAGCTGACCCTCCATCTCCTCAATTATATTGGGGGTTCTATAGATTACACCAAAAGTAATTTTTCCAGTGTTTACCTCCCTTTCTAGTTCCACCCACAATGATTCAACCTCCTCATGTAAAGGATCTGCCAGACACAGCTTCTGTGTCGACGCCCGTGGTTAATCAGTCTGCATCTGCTCCTAGGTCTGATAGAGTGACTCGATCTGCTACCACTCAGGCTGAGGAGTGGGAGAACCTATCACAGCCTGGCCAGACGGTTCTAGCTCCCGCCCTCGGTCTATGTATACCTTAATTTGCTTCTTGTCTTTGCCTGTGATTCTCTCTTGTTTCCTGGCTCTGCTGTTCCAGCTATTACTATTGACCTCAGCTTCATTTTGACCTTGGCTTTACTGACTACGCTCCTGCTCTGAGTTTGGTACCTCGTACACTCCTGGTTTGACTCGGCTCATTCACTACTCTTGTTGCTCACGGTGTTGCCGTGAGCAACTGCCCCATTTCCCTTAGCTTCTGTGTACCCTTGTCTGTTTGGCTCTCGTGCACGTATTGAGCATAGGGACCGTTGCCCAGTTGTACGCCGTCACCTAGGACGGGTCGCGCAAGTAGGCAGGCACTGAGTGAGAGGTAGATTAGGGCTCACCTGTCTGTCTCCTTACCCCGTCCTTACACCTCACAGTCTTCACCCACTATTGTCTCTTTCACACTCGCCTTCATATCACTTCTCACATACAGACATACACCACCGCCTTCATATCACTTCTCACATACAGACATACACCACCGCCTTCATATCACTTCTCACATACAGACATACACCCCCACCTTCATATCACTTCTCACATACAGACATACACCACCTGTCCTGTCTTTCTGAAAAAGTGTAAAACCCTGTAGATTTACAGCCCAGTCATGTGAAGAGTCTAGCCATGTTTCAGCAACACCAACAATATCAATATTTTCTTCCAGGATCAAGCCCTCCAGCTGCCCCATTTTGCTTGCTAGACTTCTGGAATTTGTGAACATACACTTTAACTTGCCTTTCACTTTTTCACTTTTATTATCAGAAATGTGATTATTTGAATTATTTGGGCATTTTTATTTTCACTGCTGTTTTGTAACAAAATGATCTCCTTATCCAGTTGTCTAGTCCTCTCTCCACAGTCTGTTTCTCCACCCACCAATATAGTCTGACCCTCTCTAACCTGACTACCCCTTTATTGTCTACATTGACCTCCCTCCTCAGCCCTAGTTTAAATACTCCACCAGCCCAGCTAGAATTCTCTTCCCCAGCACAGTGGACCCCCTTCCATTTAGGTGCAAATCATCTGCAGAATACAGTTTGTACCCCAATGAAAAGTCAGCCCAGTGCTCTAGGAACCCAAAGCCTTCTCCTCTACACCAAGACTTAAGCCATGCATTTAACTCCCTGAGCTCCCGCTGTCTTTCCTGTGATGCGCATGGCACAGGCAGTATTCCTGAGAATACTACCTTGGAGGTCCTTCCCTTCAGCTTGTAGCCTAGTTCTTTAAAATTATTCTTAAGGCTCTTCCACCTACCATTTATTCTGTCATTGGTACCCACATGGATCACGACAGCTGGATCATCACCAGCCCCTCCCAGTAATTTATCCACCCGTTCCACCTCATGCCGAACCCTGGCACCAGGGAGACAGCAAACCATTTGGTTGTGGCGGTCCTGGTGACAAATTATTCTATCCGTCTTCCTGATTATAGAATCCCCTACAACTACCAATAGTCTTGCCTTACCTGCATTACCATCCCGCCGACTACTAGCTGGGCTGTTCTTCCAGACTGTTAGGGAGATCAGTATCCACTAGGGCTGCCATTTCTGAGACCGATACCCTCGCATCATCACCCAACTTGGCAATTTTGCTTGGCATATCAGAAACAGGATTGGCCTTCCTTTTCTTGGAGCCCTTTCTACTGTTTATGGGCTCTGCATTTAGGGGGCCTGGTCTGGATTCTGTATTAATTTAGGGGTCTTTTTTTAGTGTTCTGTATTTAGGAGGTCTGTATTAGTTTAGAGGGTCTGGTCTGTGGGCTGTATTTAGGGTTCTGGGGTCTATTAGTTTAGAAAGTCAGGTCTGAGGTCATTATTAGTTTAGGGGATCAGGTCTGGGGTTTGTATTTAGGGATCTTGTCTAGAGTCTGTATTTATTTAGGGTGCTTGTTCTGGGGTCTCTATTTGTTTAGGGGGTCTGGTCTGGGGACAGCAATAGTTTAGAAGGTCTGGGGTCTGTATGTATTCTAGGATCGGGTCTGGGGTCTGAATTTATTAGTTTGAGTTAAAGGAGTTGTCCGGGCACATGGATAGGTCATCAGTAGGAAAAATTGATCCGTGCCCGGACAACTCCTTTAATGTATGGGCCTGGGCCTTGGTGTCTGAATTGTTGTGTTTCTATAGTGGCTGTAAATGGCTGCAGAAGTGAAGGGCAAAGATGTCTCATAAGGAGAAGTCGCCATAATGGTTTGTGTCAGATGAGCAGGAAAAGAAAAGAGAACAACTCCCATCAGAGAAGACATCACTTGTGAGTCACTGGATCTATAGGGGATCTGTCCCCTTTCCTGACAGGTCTGTGGTAGGAAATCATTGTATTCCACATAAATTCTTTGTGTACCCAGGACTAATAGACAAATGCGTGTTACCATTCCCATTATCATGGGAACACAGTGTTATACTGTCAGCGATGGTTGGAGACTGTCAGTATGTAGGGACACAGCCCTTTGACAAGGGGAATCGTAACAACCATTTGTCAATGCTCGCACAGAAAGGTGGTGTTCACTGTAGACACGGCAGAGCTGCAGTGAGGAAGGGGGGCACAAGTTTGGGGAACAGCCCAGGGCCTTTGGTCTATTTAATCCGCCACTGATTATTGCTGATCATGACTGCTTGGACAGAAGCATGGCATGGTAAGCAAACTGTCTCATATCATTTAGTGCACCTGAAAGGAAACTAACAGCTCTTGTTGTAGTATAAAGGATCTCTCAAAAGGCAAATGGTAATTCGGCATTATAATAATGAAGTATTTATAACCTGGAATTTTTCATATTGGTGATGTGCTGGACTAATGACCATTGCTGGAATTAATGTATTTTCCAGTGTTGCAGAAGATGGAGACGATGCATAAATGGAATGGATGGCAGATGAATAGCATGTAATAGACAGTGGACAAGAATTAAGAGCATTTACTGACACTATCTGAATACTATCCAACAGCAGGGTAAGACAACAGCATGGCAGCAGACCAAATGCACAGGAAAGGAAAACAAACCAGTGGAACTACTGATCCCAGGATACACATAAAACCACTATACAAATGCTAGATCTCTCAGATGACCAACAGATCTTACAGTACAAACAAAAACATAGACAAGAATAAAGTCACCAACTAGAATCTGGAAAGAGTTTAGCACATGCCAGAAATAGTATAACCAGC
Source organism: Rhinoderma darwinii (assembly GCF_050947455.1). NCBI lineage: Eukaryota > Metazoa > Chordata > Amphibia > Anura > Rhinodermatidae > Rhinoderma > Rhinoderma darwinii. Next base: position 382,510,955 of record NC_134689.1, on the reverse strand, counting down.
ACCTGAATAGTCCAGGCCTGAGATATATATATATATATATATATATATATATATATATATATATATATATATATATATTAGCCTAAGAAAAGTACACCACCCTAATTACAAGGCAAAAACAAATGATAACCAAATCCATACTCAAACCAAAGGCATTGCCTAATAACGCTCAAACACAGAGGTGACAGAAATCATTGAGAATCGTAACAGCATCAAACAATGAAACCGTTCAGCTCCATGAGAAAATCCAGATGGTACAAGAAATAAGCCATGCATCTTATCCAGATGATGTACAAACAAATCAATCTGCAAGCAAGAGCACTATCTTGGTTACTGTGGAAAGGTAATAAAAATCTTATTTTTTGAGACCAAGCGGTATTGGGGATAAAGGGGACATCTAGGAAGGCAACCAGGATTGTAGCAGGGCAACATTTCCCCCAATTAAATGTCCGCTACCAAAAAAAAGAAAACACTAGAAGAGATTCTGCATCTGTCCTAAGAGAGGGATGAGGAAGAGCACATCATATGAATTTGACATTATTATCATTCCTTCCTGTATTATTACATTTATTTACCCCTTTTTCTAGTTTGGCCTTTAAAAGTGTATTTAATTTATTTATTCATTAATGTCATTTTCCCATTACTGTAAATGCCGACTAATTTGCATTTCAAAGAAGAAAAAAAAGTGCATTTTAATCAGAGATGAATACCTTAAGGGTTTTGTTTTCACAATGGGGTCATATCTGTGGGGATCCCCATGTTATAGCAGCCTGCAAAAATTAGGCCTTATAAGTCTCATAGTGATCCTTTCATTCTTAAAGGGGTTAACTAAAATAAATTGTCAAGTGTATTATAAAGAAAATCACCAGTACAAACCCCTTTAAGTACGAGCATCTCTTGGATTCTCTATTGGAAGCAGCTTGGTTTGAAGTAAACACATACCCTTTGTTGCCCCTTGGCTGGACTGGCTGCCTATATCACAAAAGTGCCTTTGATGTAGTCACAAGGTGCCTCTCTTTTTATTTCTACAAACAGCGCCACTCTTGCCTATGGGTTGTGTCTGGTGATACAGTTCAGTGTCCCCATACCAATGACAGCCACAGTGCCTCCATAACTAAGAGATCCATAGTGCCCCATAACAGAGATCCATAGTGCCCCCATAACAGTGACAGCCACAGTGCCGCCCATAATTGACAGTTACAGCATATGACCGCCCTCTTGTAGTTTACATGCATCTTTCAGATCCTGCAATATAGGGACCTGAGAATGGAGCTCCTCTCACTCATAAATACATCTTTCTGTATCATCGAAATACATACAAGAACAGTATCTGCGGCACTCGGGTTGTGTCCGTCTGCTCTAGACATTCTATTAAAATGTTATAGTGTTTTCAATTATATCTTCCTCGAAGAATTAAAGGCCTTGGACCTAATACTCTGGTCCTGTAACAGTGTTCATCATGAGCTACCTGGTAGACATTGGAAAGCGTGTAGGAGGGATCACCACTGTCGGTAACGCAATGCAAGAGACACAACTTCTTGATTCAGCTTCTTTATTGTAATAAACACGTACAGGAATTTCTCTTCTGTGGAGCAGATAGGAATCCTGAGGTTGGGGACTTCGATCCCGCTGGAAGTCCCCTGGAGAGAGGTCGTGCCTGAACACACGTTGCCAGGCTTGGCTACGATCACGCCGCTGTCAGTCACGGTTCGAGCTACCCACTACTGTCAGCCTTCCCTTGGGTAAGAGTCACATTCTCGGCCCATGGGTCGCGTCGTGGGAATCAGTGGACTACCCGTACCTACTGGCACCGCCACGGGTTTTTGCGGAGCTATCCGCTACCTTTCGCGACAAACCCTCTCTCGTCTCGTCGGACACACCTAGGACGCAACTGAACAGGTGAGGTTGACGCATTTCTTACAGGCGGTGATTACAGAAGTTATACACTCTTGGGTAAACTCAGGGACACCGGCACGGGTAATGAGATAGCGCGACTGATCTTGGGCCTAGCTCAGGCTGAGTCGTCTGTCACTTTAAGGACTAGTCTTCTATGCGCACTGTGACTGTGTTTAACGAGGGACGTCACTTCTGGGGAGAATCACTGGCTATAACAAGGGCACGGGTACTTTCTCTAGGAAGGGACCTAGGATCCTTGTCAGGAGGGTTTACGGTCTATGACCGGTACCTGTGGCTGTTGGCACACTCCACTCGTGCTCTTGACGGTCCTCTATTCTTTTGAATGGCTGCAGTGGACACACTCCGCTTCTGCCGCTCCTCTGTTCTTTTGGGCTGCTATAGGGGCACACTCGCCCTGGCAGTCTCCTGCTTCACGGTGCCAGCCAGCCCTCACTGCGGACCTTAATTATCTTCCGTCCGGACACCGGGCTCTGCTGGCCTCTCTCCCCTGTCTCACCCCTGCACACTGCTGCTCGTTTTCCCTTTCACACTCCGACCTTTCGCGCCTCTTCTCTCTCGCTTCCTGTCCGCTCTCCCTCTCCCCGAACTTCCGGTCCTACTCCTCCTCTGCCGCGTGTCGGCATCTCTCCACTTCCTCCTTTAATCTCGCATCGCAAGACTTTGCCTGCTTCACCGCCGGAGCGCCTGCATCGTGGCTGTCGGCAGAGCGGCCATTGCCATGACTCTCAAGACGCTCCTCCGCTCGGGAGCCGAACTCCCGAACTAGAGACCGGCCCGTGTCCCTGCGTTGTCCCCCTGCACTACAGGTAAGTACACCACTTACAAGCGTTGTCCACAGTCAGAAGCCCCTTTGCATACAGATGTATCCATCTTTATCTTGACTCAATGCATTAGATACACAGTGGTAAGAAATGTTATCTTGACTTTTTCAATGACTTTTCAATGGCTTTTGTTGTGTGATATCACGCTGCAGCAAGTTATCAGAGTCAAGATAAACTTCGCAACATCCGTATGTGATGGAACCCACATTATCAACCCTATGCCCTCAATAACAGGGCAACAACATTGTACTAGGACTCTACCTCCCAGTACCGCAACCCACCACTACAGAATAGGAGAGTATCTGAACAGCTAGGTCAAAAAATGCCTTTTCAGGTGGTCATCATGGCCTCCTGAAGACCCTGTGGGACCACCTGCACCTGCCGAGGCCTACACTAGGGACAATCTGACCATTGATAATATGTCCCTGGACAGAAAGCCATTGCACCCTGTATTAATGGAGACGTACTGCATATTTCATGTGCATAAGATGGAGAATGTGTACATGTGTGTACAGGAATAGTAGATTTAGCTGTCTGTGTATATTTATATATTTGTGTGTGGGGGAGGGGTGGTGTGAGCTTTGGTTATATAACAGTAATTACGGCTAATTATTATTTCTAATGAATTATCGTCACATCTAATTGTGCAGAAGATGAAGCGGAGCATGCACTGTGGGAGCAGCGTGACATGTAGCCGTGTACTGCGTGTGACAAATATTACATCTTCTGCATCGCTAGTGACAGGAGATGTGCGAGTTCTTCATTGACAGCTGTAACAATTGCTTTTTTTCCCTCTGTGTCTAGCGGCATAAACGCCTATGACTGATTGAGGGCAGGAAGATAAAGTTGTGTTTCTATGAGAGATTTGTAGATCTGCATGTAGTCATACGCATGTGTTATTGTTGTAGCAGAGCTGAGTTTGTCATTTGACACAATGCATTATATCACAAAACAACAGTGAACATAGAGATCTTTTGTTGTCATCTGCTGGTGGTGTTTTCTGAATATATTTGGGTCAATGCTTCAGAAGATGCAGAGGCACGGGCGTAGCAATAGGGAGTGCACTCACACCTTGGTGCCAAAAGCCCCTTTGTCGTATACGAAGACACCAGTATTATAAATCGATGAAGGCCCGGTTACAGATTTTGGGGGAGATTTATCAAAACGGATGCAAAAGTAAAGTGGAGCAGTTGCCCTTAGCAACTAGTCTAATCGATTGCTATTGGCAACTGCTCCATTTTTTTTCTTTGCACCATTTGTCCTAAATCTCCCACACTGTGCCCCAAAAAAAGAAAAGACTCCCTAATGAATAACTATAATGGCAATTGGGAGTTTACTATTAAGGCCCCATTCACATCACGATTTTACCTCCATTTACCGTGTACACCTGGAAAGCCTCCAACCTACACGCCAAACGTGTCTGTAGGGCTGCATTAGCCCAACGGAGGCCAAAAGAGTGTCCTTTTAGTCTGCGTCGGGCTACAGAATTATTTGGACAGTGACACAATCTCCATGATTTGGGCTCCGCTGCCACCACATTGGATTTGATATGAAACAACTGAGAGGCAATTGAAGTGGAGACTTTCAGGTTTAATTCAAGGGGTTAAACAAAAATATCCTGTGAAACGTTTAGGAGTTGCAACCATTTTCTACACAGCCTCCTCATCTCAGGGGCTCAAAAGTAATTGGACAAATTGACATTACCATAAAACGTAAAATTTTTATTATTATTAATTTTTTTGAATACTTTGTAGAGAATCCTTTGACGGCAATAACGGCCTGAAGTCTGGAATCCATGGACATCACCACACGCTGGGTTTCCTCCTTTGTGATGCTTTGCCCGGCCTTTACTGCAGCGTCTTCAGTTGTTGCTTGTTTGTGGGTCTTTCAGCCTTAAGTTTTGTCTTAAGCAAGTGAAATGCAGCTCGATCGGGTTGAGATCTGGTGATTGACTTGGCCATTGCAGAATATTCCATTTCTTTGCCTTATAGACTCCTGGGTTGCTTTTGGGTCATTGTCCATCTGTCCTGTGAAGCGACGTCCAATCAACCTTGCTGCATTTGGTTGAATCTGAGCAGAAAGTAAATCCCTGAACACTTCAGAATTCATCCGGCTGCTTCTGTCTTCAGTCACATCATCAAGAAACACTAGTGATCCAGTGCCTTTGGCAGCCATGCATGCCCATGCCACCACACTGCCTCCACCATGCCACCACACTGCCTCCACCATGCCATCACACTGCCTCCACCATGCCATCACACTGCCTCCACTATGTTTTACAGAGGATGTGGTGTGCTTTGGATCATGAGCCGTTCCAAGCCTTCTCCATACTTTCTTCCTCCCATCATTCTGGTACAGGTTGATGTTAGTTTCATGCTGTTCCAGAACTGGGCGGCTTCTTCACATGTTATTTGGCAAAGTCTAATCTGGCCTTTCTATTTTTGAGGCTGATTAATATTTCGCACCTTGTGGTGAACCCTCTGTATTTGCTGTCATGAAGTCTTCTCTTTATGGTAGACTAAGATACTGATCCACCTACTTCCAGGAGAGTGTTCTTCACTTGGGTAGATGTTATGAAGGGGTTTTTCTTCACCATGGAAAGGATTCTGCGATCATCCACCACTGTTGTCTTCCGTGGACGTCCAGGCCTTCTGGAGTTCACGAGATCACCAGGTTGCTTTTTTTTTTTCAAGAATCTACCAAACTGTTGATTCGGCCACTCCTAACATTTGTGCCATTTCTCTGATGGATTTCTTCATTTTTTTTCAGCCTAACGATGGTCTGTTTCACTTGCATTGAGAGCTCCTTTGACCTCTTGTTGTGGGTTCACAGCAACAGCTTCCAAATGCAAATGTCACACCTGGAATCAACTCCAGACCTTTTACCTGCTTAATTGATGATGGATTAACGAGGGAATAGCCCATGCAGCCCATTAAATAGCTTTTCATATAATTGTCCAATTACCTTTGGTCCCTTGAAAAAGAGGCAGCTACATATTAATGAGCTGTAATTCCTAAACCCTTCCTCAAATTAGGATATGAATACCCTCAAATTAAAGCTGAGAGTCTGCACTTTAAGCCCATATTGATTATATAACTGTATATTCAATATGTTTTGGTACACAACTAAAATGCCAAAACTTGTGTCACTGTCCAAATAATTCTGGACCTAACTGTATGTCGGTATATCTTTTTTTGAGGTATGGTATAGCTACACTATTTCATACAACAGAGGATCCTGTAAAAAACATAAACCGTACCATAAATATTTACAGCCCCCCTGTACATAGTGCCAGATACAGCTCCCCTGTAGGTAGCGCAACACACAGCCCCTTATACTTTGTGCGGAGAGCGGTAGATGTAGCCGGCCCTAATGCTGCCACTCTCCGCTCTGCTTTCACTCACTGTCAGAAGTCAGGAGTCTTGCAGCGGCGTTCTCACTGGTGTCGATGCCGGCCCGGAAGTGGACCAGTCCAGTCACCTGACCGGTGAGGTCAGATGACAGGTCAGGTGACAGGTCAGGTGGCTGGACTGGTCCACTCCCGTGCCGGCATTGATCCCAGTGAGAACACCGCCGCAAGACTCCTGCCTTCTTCTGATCGCTCCTGGTTGGAGACTGTCAGTATGTGGGGACACTGCCTTTTGACAAGGGGAGTAGTAACACCCATTTGTTAATGTCTGGACCAAAAGGAAGTGTTAACAATAGTTACAAGGCGGCGGTGGAGAAGGGGGGGCCCAACTTAATCCGCCACTGGCATGAGGCATGAAGACATTTATGACATAGCCCCTGATCTCATTTGCCTCTCCAGAGTGGATGTGATGAGGAGGAGAGGTAGCTGCACATGCATGCTGCTCTCCCCAGTGTAGTGTATAAAAGTTGAGAAATGCTGGGCTGTTACTGTGTCTTCCCGATAGGAGGAAATCTCAATACTGGAACCCCCACCTGTCAGACATTTATGGTATACACTGTTGATTTGTTATAATGTTCCAAATGAAGATACCTCTTTAAAGAGGCTTTGTCACCAGATTATAAGTGCCCTATCTCCAGTAGCGTAACTACCGCCGTAGCGGCTGCTACGGGGCCCGCGGCATGAGGGGGCCCGTGTTGCCCGCCGGCACGGGCCTCCACCATGGCCGCAGGCTCCGCTAGCAGCCGCTATGGCTGCTACAGCGGGACGCCACTGAACAGTACAGCAGAGCAGGGAGGTATCTCCCCGCTCTGCCATTAAACAAAAGACATGTATCCCCTATCCACAGGATAGGGGATACATGTGTAATCGCTGGCAGCGATAAGGAGAATAGGGGACTTTCAGTCCCCTGACGTTCTCCATCACAAACCTCGGACTTCCGGGGTCTGTGTCGGCAGCTCCGGAGAAATGAATGGAGCGCCGGTCCCGCTTGTGCGCATGCGTGACCAGCGCTCCTTTCATTTTTAGTGAGCTGCGCAGACGCCGGAAGTCAGAGGTTAGTCATGGAGAACTTCAGGGGACTTTCAGTCCCCTGTTCTCCTTATCGCTGCCAGCGATTACACATGTATCCCCTATCCTGTGGATAGGGGATACATGTCTTTTATTAGGACACACTGTAGGTCGCATTTTTTTGGGAGGGGGGACGCTGTATGGCGTTCCCTACAGGGAGGGGGCTGTATGGCGTTCCCTACAGGGGGGGACGCTGTATGGCGTTCCCTACAGGGGGGGACTGTATGGCGTTCCCTACGGGGGACGACGACGCTGTATGGCGTTCCCTACAGGGGGGACAACGCTGTATGGCGTTCCCTACAGGGGGGACGACGCTGTATGGCGTTCCCTACAGGGGGGGCGACGCTGTATGGCTTTCCCTACAGGGGGGCACGCTGTATGGTGTTCCCTACAGGGGGGGGGCTGTATGTTGCGTTCCCTACAGACCCCCCCTGTAGGGAACGCCATACAGACTCCCTGTAGGTAACGCCATACAGTCCCCCCTGTAGATAACGCCAGACAGCCCCCTCTGTAGGGAACGCCAAACAGCCCCCCCCCGTAGATAACGCCATACAGTCCCCCCTGTAGATAACGCCAGACAGCCCCCTCTGTAGGGAACGCCATACAGCCCCCCCTCTAGATAACGCCATACAGCCCCCTCTGTAGATAACGCCATACAGTCCCCCATGTAGATAACGCCATACAGTCCCCCTGTAGATAACGCCATACAGCCCCCCTGTAGATAGCGCCATACAGCCCGCCCCTGTAGATAGTGCCATACAGCCCCCCCCTGTAGGGAACGCCATACAGTCCCCTCCTGTAGGGAACGCCATACACCCCCCCTGTAGGGAACACCATACAGCCCCCCGTAGATAACGCCATACAGCCCCCTCTGTAGATATCTACAAAGGGGGCTGTATGGCGTTATCTACAGGGGGGCTGTATGGCGTTATCAAAAGGGGGGGTTTGTAAAAAAAAGGCACTATCTACAAGGGGGGGGTGTGTGACACCCAGGGGAGGGGGGGCCCCAGTCAAAAGTTTGCTATGGGGCCCAGTCTTTCCTAGTTACGCCCCTGCCTATCTCCTATATAATGTGATCGGCGCTGTAATGTAGATAACAACCGTGGTTTTTATTTTGAAAAACGATCATTTTTTAGCAAGTTATGAGTGATTTTAGATTTATGCTAATGACTTTCTTAATGCCCAACTGGGCGCTTTTTAACTTTTGACCAAGCGGGCGTTGTGAAAAGAAGTGTATGACGCTGACTAATCAGTGACCAATCAGCGTCATAAGCTTCCCATTCATGTCCATTTGTACTCAGCACAGCGTGATCACGCGCGCCTCTTTAAGTTTTATTGCGTCCCTTGAAAGTGGTATAATATGACATGTGGCCGTCGGACCAAAAAAGGTTGTGCACCCCTGCGTTACACGGATGCCTAACAGTGGCATCTGTCACCCATAGGCTATTATGGTATCAGTTTAATGTAACAGGAGCTTCTCCTGGCATAGATGTTAAATGTAGGTCAAAAAATTTGATGGCAATGAGGCCTAACTCAATGGACAGATTTATCAAAGCTAATGCTAAGCAATGACAGCGTTATGGGACATAACAACCAATCAGATCGCAGCTCTCATTTTTCAGAGATCCTTTTGAAAATGAAAAAAGTTAACTGATTGGTTGCTATGAGTGAGTATTTTAGTATTTTTACTCATAAAATAATAATTATAGAGCACATATTCTTAGAACTCTGGGTTTGGCTGTTCCTCTGTTATTCTTTCTGAAAATCTATGAATAAATTGACAACTGGGCATTACCATTCATCTAGTTATTAGGGTACACAAAGGCAATTCAGCTCTTCTACATCTGTATCTGAAAGTTATCACAATTTATTTTAATAATGCCATAATAGTTCTGTATGTTTCAATAAACCAAAAATATTGGGCAAAGCTATGGTTACCTAAAAGGGTAGTTCCATCTTTCGATACCTCCTAACACAATAGTATGAGTCTGTGAACAGCATAAGAAGACACCAATATTAAAAATGGAACATGGTAGGTTGGGTCCCATTACAGATTTTGCCTTGGGGCCCATAATCTTCTAGTTACGCCTTTGCGAATGATCGAATATGTATGGGGGACACTTGACCACACCCCAAAGGCAGATATTGGGTGAAAGAAGGATTGGATATATTGGATTTTAAAATGCCAAATCTTTTGTTCCTTTAGGAGATAATCCATGGCCACCTCTGCATTCACTTACCCTTCAAATGCGGCCTCCAAATCACCAGCCCAGATAGGGGTTGGAGGACCCCCATTTGCCAGATAGGTGGTGAACACAGATGTGGGAACCGCAGACATTTTTTACATATCCTACGATTTTGTGACATATAATGTTACGTTTTGTTAATATTGATTTTAATCTGACTCACAAATTAATGGTTTAAACCATATTTAATTATGGGCAACCAACAAACCTCTACTCTGCCCTGTATTACTCCACCCTATGCTCCATCTCAGGCTTCCTTGATGTATTGGGGGCTACATTACCTCAAGGTTTCCATTCACGTTAAAATCCTTCACATGGTTATAAAGAGTTCAGTAATTGGTACTAAATGTACCCATGAAATTGCCCTCCAAATCTGGGGGCCAAAAGTCACGCTTTCCACAGAGCTGTAGCTAGGTGAGACAAGGTTTCAGTTCACTGGTAGAGGCAGAATAGCTTGTTGGCGCCCCATTGGCACCAAGTACCCCTTCTAGCTATGTCTGGGCTTTCTAATTAAAGAGTTACATTCCTCTTCAATCCACAGGGTAGGTAATAAGTCTGTGATCGCTGGTGGGGTTACCGCTGGGATCCCCAACGATCGCTAGAACAGAGGTCTGAGCAGTGAGGAGGAGCTTGAATGGAGCGGCATGGCACATACTCGTCCTTTCAATGTCTATGGGACTGGTGGAAACAGCTCCACAGACTTTAAATGGAGCGGCACCACATATCCTCCTCCACCGCCGCTCTATTCAAAGTATTCCGCACTGCGGAAAGGCTCGGGCCCTCTGTTCTAGTCAACGGTGCTGTGGTTAGGTGATAATCGTTGACTCTGGGAATACCTATTTAAGGTTATGGTCTTAGAGGAGGTATGGTGTAAGCTACCGTGTGAATCAGCAGTTACCCCTTTCATGTCAGCCCACTCAGTGCTGCAACATGACCATGAGATTACCTCCACCATCTCTCACTGTGAAGTTATTGTAGGTCATCCATAGATAGTAATAAAGGATCTGCTTTGCTTTCTTTCCAGAAATAGCACCACTCTTGTCCATGGGCTGTGTCTAGTATTGCAGTTTAGCTCCATACACATGAATGGGGAGGAACTGCAATACCAGACATTGCCCGTAGACAAGAGTGGTGCTATTTCTGGAAAGAAAGCAGACTATGTCCAATTCTGGACAACCCCTTTAAATGGAAAATGTAACTTCCGATTGGAAGTGTTTGGCGGTAAAGGTTTTCGTGGTCTATTTGGTGTTCACCCATCTCTTCTCACTGGGGCTATTCTTTAGATGACTGTATATGTCACTTTATAACCTGATACTGATATTGTCAGGAAGTACGTAAAAAAGTAAATATACAAAAAGGGGAGATAAGGATCTTGCAGCGAGTATGTGAGGGAGGATAGAAAAATCAAAGTGTGTGGGAGTCAGATGGAGTTTTATGTAAATGCTGCCTTTTTTTGCTGGAGCCAATCAGAATAAAGACTGCATCTTATCCCGGCCCTTCATTGCTTGCCAATTTGGCTACCAGACTTTGCTGTCAGTGGATAATCGAATGCTGTAAGCTACAGGTCTGGCCTCCGACTGGTGGACTATAAATGGGAGCAGGTGAGTTTAGAGGGCACCCCCCGGGGGGCATTATTCTCAGTAACAGGCAGGGGGCAAATAGATGGGTTTAATGATGTCAATAAAAAGGAGCAATAGTCTGCAACCTAAAAATGCTTTGAACACGCCGTAGATTTCTACAGGTAGAGATGATAGTGTAGAATAGACGTCTTCACCTGAAGATGGTGTAAGTCTTATTTAACATCCTTTTCTAGAAATTATTTGGAGAGAGAAAATGTTAAACAAAAAAACAAAAAAAAGATAACAAATAATAATAATAATAATAATAATAATAATAATAATAATAATAATAATAGAGCCGTAGATGGATAAGCTGATACTCTGCAGAAATGAGGGGGAGTTGGTAATGATCTGCAAGCATGAAGAAGGATGGGGGGGGGGGGCAGAAAGTGGAGGCATACATTAATATTAAGGAACGAGAAAGGAGTAATGCTCTGCAGGAAGGAAGTGGAAGCTTTATAATTGGAGCAATGCTCTGCATGTCTTATAGAAAAGATATAGCAACTTGTTCTTAAAGATTCAGACATTCACTGGAAAGGTATTCCTTCACTTGTAGTCCTACATCAGCTGCTAAGCCACATGTATACCTGTCAATATCAGGTAGTCTTGGAAAGGGTTAATTTATGTAGAATAGTTGGTATTTGACAGGAGAGAAGGACAAGATACAGAGGGGATAAAAGATTGATGCATTTATGTTTGAGACAAGTCAACATTTATGGTGTAATGATCTGCAAGTGAGGTAATAATGGAGCAATGCTCTGCAGTCATGACCCTCAATCCCCTAAGAGCGATGCTCTGCAAATGTCATGGAATGAATGTTTCTGCATGATATGATTCTGTTAAGAGCATCTTTGTTTTGTCGATGATTGATGCTCTGCAGATATTCATTAGAAGAATAGTTTACGCTTTGAAGGATAGGATGATAGTCTGCAGTCCCTAATTTATAAAAGACACCACTAGAATGATACTCTGCAGTCCCTAATTCCTGAGTTCGGTGTCTTTTAGGCAGATGTTCCCACTAAACACATTAAAGGAAACAATGGTGTATGTACATATGTAGCAGAGCTGAGTTTGTCATATATCATCATTATCATTTTGTCATCTTTGATCTTTATATAGGACTTTAGATAAAAAATAACTCATAGGCCAGCCTCAAAGAGTTAAATGGCACAATCACCGCAGCTACAACTGTATTACCAGTCAAGTCCCAGTATGGGAAAAAGGGTTAATTGAAGGATGGTCTATAGGTTACAGGTGGGGAGGGATTAATCGTGCAATGTATTGGAGGGGCTCGGAGTGAAGAACCAGGAATCCTTGTGTGGTTTTGGAGAGGTGAGATGTGTCTGTGTCTCATGTCAGTCAGTTCATGTCTATGGTTGAGACGTTAATGTGTTGTCTATGGCATGAGAGGGGTTAATTGAACACAATCCCTACTGGTCCTTAGAAATGATTGATTCTGTATAATATGTACAGCCATTGGTGCCTCGGGGGTGGCGCTCTGGTTCTTGGGGTTCATTGTGCGTAACAGTTTATAGTCGTGTTTTATTGCAATGGTCGAGCAAATTATAATGAAACGTCTCATTTGGGGAATGAGGGTTTAATTTTTGTACGCAGCAAACTAAACGAAGATGCTATAAAAATACACGAGAGATACTAGAGACAACTATACTTCACTTGTATTTTATCATTTGTGGTTCTCAATCCCATCACTTTGGGGATTTCTCTCTAGTTACAGATGTAGCAGAGCTGAATTTGTCATTTAACATTGTGGATTTCAATTGTGATTACCCATTGAGTAAGATCAACCTGTAAAATCACAGGTAACCAATTGTTATATCACAATCATACAACTGTAGCCCTCTTACACTGCTACTAAACAGCTTCAACTCTGCTGCATCTGACAAACTCAGCCATTACATTCTAATTCTATAGCCCCCCCCCTCCCCCCCATTGTCAGTTGCTTATGGTGTTCTTGATCTTTTTTTTTTTTTGTGTGTGTGGGTCTGTTGCCATAGGATGCTGTCAGAATTTGACATGATCCGATAAAGAGACTGTTGTCCCTGATGGTTGCTCCAGCCTGACTCATGTAGCAGAGTGTGCGTGGGTGGCTCTGCTACCTCTAAGACTATACAGTTGAAAATCAGGGATATGGAGACTTTCTTAGGGGCTGAATGGAGGAGTGTGGGGGAGAATGATGCTTGGATAGAAGAGTCTGAACCTTCCTCCAGGACCAGTAGTGTTGCCTCAATGTAAGGGTTCCTCAAATGTTTTCTTGCCTCCGCTTATGGATGAAAATGTTTCAGTCATCCCCAACCTCCAAGTCGCATTAAACATGAAGTCTGATATTGCGGCAGCATATTATAGAGCAGGAGGAGCTGAGCAGGTTAACATATATCTTTATGGGAAAAGATTCAGTATAACTTATGATTTATTGATGTAAATACTTGTTAATTCTTGGTTTAAGAGTCCAGTGGGCGGACCTACTCAAATAGTGAGAGTTCATACAAGGAAGGCTGCCAATCAATGATTAGGACCGCCCACTAGACTCTTAAGCTTGGAATGAACAGTGGTTTAAATTAATAAATGGCAAGTTATACTGAATCTTTTCCCACAAAACGATATATTAACCTGCTCAGCTCCTCCTGCTCTAGAACATGCTGCCAAAAGATCAGACAGCATGTTCAATGTGACAGGTTCCCTTTAAGTCGGCTCCGACCTGTGGATTTCCTGCTGTTTACAGCAGTTCGGGAGCCACAAGCTGGAGATTACTGCTCTACGGTATCTAAATATTTAAGTAGCCTCTAATGTCAATGACGCCACCAATCGTTTACTATATATAAATCTAACCTTCTTCTACTAGCTCTCAGGGTAAATTCACACGCGGCAGATTTTTTTCAGAAATTTTTTGCAATTTTCCTATTCATCTGTTACAAAAACCCATGCACCTGCTGCAGAAATAACCCCGCTCACATGTATGGAATGGATTTTCAGCTGCAGAAATATCTGCAACAAATCTGCCGTGTGTGAATTCACCCTAATGACTAATCTCTCATGTGTACATTTCCACCAGGAAGTCCTTGCATCCACCTAAAACAGTATGTTAATGGTTAATTATCACCCACATATTACCTATTCATGTTGATCAAGTACCCCTTTATCATGCCGATAAATTCTAACCAGGGTTTAGAGAGCAGGTACAATGGTGTCTTTATGGTTTTTTTAAGGTGGTAAGGTATTTTTTATTACCCTCACATGGGCGCAATTGGCAACAACCTCAAAGGGTTAGTTTGGTTTCTGGATCAACACTGCAGGATAAAGGGTTGAACTCAATGGTCTTAAGTCATTTTTCAACCTTACTATGTATGATAGGGGGTTTTCAGGTGCTATAATGTTATAGCATCTGTATTACAGATGTGTAATGACCTAACCTTTCTTCTAATCTCAACATATACTGAGATGTGTGGCGCGAGATGACCAGCTTTCAAAACAAAACATGATTTTGCGATACTCTGTCACGAAGTGTCTATGATATGTGTGGCCACCCAGTGGTTGTGTTGTGAGTTGCAGCTTGTCAAGGGTTTTGCTAGCATGTCGCGATATTGTATTGAATTTGTTTCATGAGAAATTGGGTCACTCCATGAAATTCAAGAAAAGGTAAGAGTGGGCACATCTATATGGCCACAATAGCCGGACTTCACACGGTTGTACACAACCGAACGTACAACACCAAAGAACCCTATGATACTCAAAATCCGGTTCAGTAGAAGCGAGGGAAGTCTAGGTATTGCGAAAAACCCAGCAAGAAAGTGCAGGCAGGTTGAGGCAGATTTTTTTCTCCCTGCAAAATACTCCATGTGATAAGGGTCTACTATCCAGATCCCCCCTTGTTTTCTTATCGTCCACCCATTTATGCCCTATTATACTTATTAATAAATGGGGGGTTTCAAGTGCAATGTTGCCCACGGTAGAAATGGCAAAATCTTTGAACATTACAAAAATATGTCTATAAATCCTTATACAACTCCAAAAGGTTTAGAAAAACACCTATTAGCTAACCGGAACATTTAACCCCCTACCGTTTGTCATGCTACCCCAGAAACAGTTCTGGACTGAAAGCCATTATCTTGCTATTGCCATTCGTTCTTCTATCGAGGATGACGAGTTATATTTTATTTCAGTATGGCCACTCAGTATATGACCCTGGAAACTATATGGAATGAACTAAGACTTGCTTATGGTTGATATAACTTATGGTAGGGGATCGATCACAGCTTTATTTTACCCTCACCACTATTAAAACCGTTCTTTTAACACTGCCACTAAATACCCATAGCCAGTAATCTAGTGGCACGTAATGCCCAATGGCCACCATAAACTTGACCATGGGATTACAGAGCTCGTTCATTATTACTATTCTTTTCTACCTTTTTCCTTCACCACCTCCCCCCCTTTACCCCAGCTACTATGCAGCACTTTCCTATACCCCCCTTTTCCCACCCAATAAACACACCAAGACAGTGGGTTGGATAAATTCGGCCACAGCAGCCATTTTGATAACACATATAAACATAAACAATATTTTATAGAAACATAACGAGGAAGGGAAGTCCTTGGAGCTACAAATCTGGTGCCAACTGCCAACCTATAATAATATTTACCCCCAACCGTCTCCCTACAGGCTCAGGGGCACCGTTCTACTCCACAGTTGGCTTGCCAAGGATGTAAACCACTCCCCGGGACACCACCCAGCAGGAGCCCAAAATAAGCCCATACCAATGAGCACTTGTATAATTGTTAAGGACCATACCTAAGATGAATCCCCCCCACATCAATTTACCACCAACTCCAAGGACCCCCAATCCGCCACTCGAGCATACTCAGACACCTCTAAGTATGAGAGCCCCCACCAAACAATAAAGCCCACTCAATGCCTTCCTGAATACGCAAGGCCCAGAGATCAATCCCTACCGCATTTAGATGGACTCCATCGCCTAACCAAAAATTGCCCTGGCCATCTTCAAAATCGTAGTGCTGTACGAAAAACGCCCCATTCCTTACTACAAAACTAGAGACCGCCCTATTCACCTTCACACTCGCCTTGTTAATACGGAACACCGACCGCGCTTGTCTCCAAGCTCTGCGAGGCACAATCTCGGACCAAACCACCTTCACCAGTGGAAAGCAAGACCAGAGGTGAAGCAGATCATATCTAATGGCTCTGATTAACTCCCTAAAAGGACTTATCCCCAAGTCGTTACCTCCCACATGGAGGACCAGCACCTCTGGTGCCCTATCCAATTGCGCATAACGGTGAAAATCAGGTAGCACCCAATTCCAGACCATACCTCAAGTGCCCAGCCAACGGATAACCACGGTGGACCTCGGAAACCCCAATTGTCGCCCATCAGGGCGGACCTCCGCCCTCAAAGCCCCCCAGTGCACGTAGGAGTGCCCAAGAATCCACAACAATGAGGGTAATCCACCTACAAGATAAAACGGAACAATGAAGGAAAAACAAAAAACCGCATGGATTTTGTTCCGGGAGGGGAGGGGGGAGAAGTTTCACAACTATCAACTAGCAACAGTCAAACAAAATGAGGCCGAACATAGGACTTATACCGCATGGATTCCCAATGACCTATCCGTTGAACTACCTCAGGCCCCAACCCCCAGGAAGCCACTTCCGTAGCGGCCCCGATACGGAAAAAATGAGGAGCATATACGGACCCATCTAAACCCAAAACCCAAAGACATTTCCGAAAAACCCATGTGAACAGATACCGGGCCAAAAAGGAACCGTCATCATGGCACAGTAGTTGACCACCAGTACCCTTCCTGATTGCCGCATAACAGGCAAAACAAGCAATTGGGCACATACGCGCCCCCGGAACCGCCCCCAACACAACGCGATTACCCCTACCTCGCCGATCCGTTTAACGTCTAACCCAAAACTCCACTTTGCCTTCCAACCGCAACACATCATCCAACTGTAATCCCCCGGCCCGCTTCGTACTAGGAGCCACCAATTCTCCCACCCTTAGAGCCAGAAAAACGCCCAGGAAAAAGCCAGTCTATACAAAGTCACTTCATAAATTGAAAAGCAAACACCAACTAAGATTTCCCATAGGCGCTCCAATAATGAGAAATACACTGTGGGACGGCCGTCCGGCCGACTCCCTCCCTTGCGATATCCCCTCAGGGCCTGGACAACCAAGAAATCTTTCGTGAAATCCCTGAAACCACACAACTTAAAACCAAAGGCTAGGGCTGACATGAAATGATTTACCCTAGCCACTGACCAGCCCGCCACCGATACCTGACCCAAAAAACCCAAAAGAGCCACCACCTGATCACTTAATGTGTGCACTTCCGACAAACCACCTAACCATGCTTCCCAGTCCCTCCACGCCGCGTCGTATGCTGACCATGTACCAGGCGCTAGAGAGAACCAAATCAAAACTCCTGCTGCTCGTAGACCAAGTCCCACAGCCATTCGGGGAAGGCGATCCCTTCCGATTCAACTTCCGGGGCCAATAGACGAAACTGATCCCACTGCAAGGGAGAGAGAGAATCTGCAATGTCATTCTGAACCCCAGGAACATGCACCGCCACAATCCAAGTATTAAGTGATAAGCACCACAACACTAGCCTGTGCAACAAATGAACCACCGGAGGGGAAGACGCTGACACGTTATTGATTGCCATCACCACCCCCAAGTTATCACAATGGAATCACACTTTGCTGTCCCGGAACCGCTCGCCCAAAACCTCCACCGCCACCAAGTTGGGAAACAGTTCCAGGAGAGCAAGATTTCACACCAAGTCGAGTGACACCCACACCGCCAGCCACTGTCCTACACACCATTGCCCCCCTACAATGTGCGCCAAAACTGACACTCCCTGCAGCATCCGTAAACAGCTCCCAATCAACATTGTCCACTACCGGGGAAAGAAGCAACGACCTCCCGTTATACACTTGCAAAAATTTGCCCCAAACAGCCAAATCGTCACGATGTTCCCTCGTTAAGCTAACAAAATAATGTGGAGCCCAAACACCCTCCATCGCTGCCGCCAGCCGCCTGCAGAAAACCCTGCCCATGGGATAATCCGACAGGTGAAATTAAGCTTACCCAACAAAGATTTCAATACCCGTAGAGTGATCTTATGCAAATGTCTAGCTCTAGAGACCTCAACTCGTAGTGACTCCAATTGATTCCCATGTAGGTGACATTCCATAGCCACGGAATCGATTATGGTTCCGAGAAAAACCTTGCAAGATTTGGGACCTTACGTTTTGTCCGGGGCCAAAGGAACCCCGAAACGATTAGCCACCCATTGGACCGTACCCAGAAAATTAGAACACACCGGGGAACCCGAGGGGCCTATGCAAAGAGAATCATCGAGGTAATGGATGACGAACGTGATGCCTGCCACATCACAAACCACCCATTCAACAAAAGAGCTGAAAGCCTCAAAATAAGCACACGAAATTGAGCAGCCCATTGGGAGACTACGATCCATAAAGTAAGCCCCGTCACAGTAACAACTCACAATCTCTGGCTGTCGGGGTGGACAGGGAGGCGGCGGAAAGCAGACTCTATATCAGTTTTTGTGAAAAGCGCGCCAGTTCCGTAACTCCGCACCCACTCGACCGCCGCATGAAATGAAGTATAAACTACTGAACAGAGTTCCTGGGTCGATACCATCATTAACCGACAACCCACGAGGGTGGGACAGGTGATGAATGAGCCGAAATGTATTCGGCTCCCTCTTTGGCACCATCCTGAGAGGGGAGACCACTAAATCCGGGACAGGGGTATTAACAAACGGGCCCGCCATATGCCCCAATCCCACTTCTTTACGGAACTTATCCGATACCACCCCGGGGTATTGCATTGCCAAGCGCAAATTACGCAGGGAAAAGGGGACCGCATGAGGAGGAGAAGGAATCACAAAACTGAAAACCTTTTAACAACATGTCTCCTCTCGCCCTATCTGGGAACCTATTTAGGTAAGGCTCCATCTCTGCCCACTTCACTAGTGTCCGACCTATGGCTCCCGCCACCTGCACCCCTGCCCTTGCCTTTTTTAAAACATTTGGCGGCCCCGTGAGAAGATCCGCCGCAGGAGGAACAGGTATGCTTAAACTTGCAGCCCACCCTAAACTTGCATTGGCCGTCGTTAAATTGCCAGCACAATCCCAGCCGCCCTCCAATTGTCCCACCCGACTGCCCAGATAAACCGGAGGGGCTGGCGGCTCGGCCCCCCCCTGGAAAGGACTGCCTGAACTTAGCCGGGGCCATCACCCGTAGCCAGAGACCAATGTCCTTATTATCCCATCTAATACTTGGACGAACCGCCTTCCGCTGCCTAAACTGTTCATCAAACCGCAGCAACATTTGACCCCTCATACGTCTGGTGCGCCTCCAAAATAGCACCTATGTAACCAAAAAGGGCGGAACAATCTTCCGGCGCCTTCTCCCCGATGACGTTCGCCAAAATGGCAAACGCTTGTAACCAATTAATGAAAGTTTGAGGTATTAGGCGATACCGACGCTTCTCCTCTTCTTTTTTGCTCCTCAATCCGTTTGCCTTTATCTAAATAAAATTTTTGCAGGGGAAGAAGAGAGAATATCTCGACATATTCATCCTTCCATATCTTCTCCCTGACCTCTTGTTTTAAATGAGCTCCCAAAGGGCCCTCAAAACAGACATAAACTTCACCATTTGCCTTATCGTCCAACCATACTCTATCCACGTCCTTATCTTTTTCAGTCTGCACCGAGATGGTGACCCCACTCACCACCCCCAGGGGGCTAGCACTATCCACGACAGGCCCGACCGACGGAGGGACCCACGCCGCAACGGGAGAAGGAGCATGCGCCAAACCGCCTTCGCAACGTGCCAGAACAAAGCCTAGCAATTCTTGAACCTCCCCAGCCCAGCTACATGCAGGAGACCCCCCACTAGAACCCATCCCTAGAGCCGACCCCCCCTTGGAACCACTCCCAACCCCCGAGGACCTAAAGCTAGCCGGAAAAGTAACAAAAGATGAGACCAAATTACCAGGCTGCATAGGCGCTGTGTCCCGACTAGCCTGGGCAGAAGATTTCTCCTGACAATCCTCCATGACAAGGTCATCCATATCGTCGGCAGCATCCGGTCCTGGATCAACGCCGCATGCACGACAGCCGCGGCCACCTGCAGGGACCTCAGGTAATTCCCCCACTGACCGGGGCTTTCCTGCCATCCTCTCCAGGCCAGTCACCGCAGCCTCTCCTCGCCTCTGCAGCACCGCTGATTGCGGCCTACGCACCACACCAGGGCCTTCTGTCAGACGACAGGCGGGCTGCCCGACTGGCACATCGCCAGGCTGGCCCGCCGCAGCTTCACGAGGTGAAGAATGGGAGACGGGAGGCAGACCCATAGGCACGGGAGCCTGCTCTCCCCTCTCCACAGTGTCAGGCCGGCGAATAGAATTCATCCCGGACCGAGCATTGGAGGCCCGGAGCATCCCACGTGGGGCTCCCTAACCTGCGCCTGACCCTGGGAAGCACTTCCGGGCTAAGGCGTCCAGGAGGACGTGCCCGTCGTGACCGCCGATGCGGGTATGGCGACACCAACTCCCGAGCGGATCGCTGTACTGAACCAGAGACAGTCGCCGATGCAGGCGGCAACCCAGAAGGCCCTGTCAGCGGAAACAGTTCCTGTGACATGTCGACCAGACTCGACCAGACCGGACCAACCGAGCTCCTCTTCAAGCCACGCCATGCCACGCCATACCTCGCTCCGCCACTGCCACCCGCAGCTGTGCAATTAAGGCCTCCATTTGTAGGTAAGAAGCACACAGACACGAACTGAACGCTGTCTGCTCAGTAATAGCGCGATGTTGCCTGCTCCCCCCTATATGACCACTTAACCTCGCCCCCCCCCTTGAGGCCACCACCCCCTGCCACCTTCCCGCTCTTTACAGGCCCATTTTTTAATCCTTCCCTTCCTGTTCCCCTGGTCATGTTGGCCTACCCCTATCCTTGCATCCAGTGTCCGGCCCTTGCTTTACCATGAACCGCCAGCTGTGACGTAAGAAGAATTTACATACATCATAGAATAACATCAACATAACTTCCCAAAAAGGAGCGGTGGGCAGGATTCAAAAAGATCTTCTGGGGGTCTAGGCGAAAAGAGGACAGCTTACCAGGGAGGGGGCAATATAAAACTTATGCAGGGGGCACCTGACTAATCCAATGTGTGTGCCTCCCACTAGCAAAAGCTTTAACCCCTTCTTCAACCCTGTCCCTGCAGTCAGGTAGTGCCCTACATATGCAGTGTGGCCACTGACAAATAGGGGGCAGACCAGTGAGAAGTTTCTTTTTGGGATAGTCTAGGCAAGAGGGTTAAAATCGTTGAACTACATAGGGCACCATTAGTCAACAATCTACTTTTTTTTTGGGGGGGGGGGACACCAGTGATTAATAAAGAAGGGGAAATTTCTGTTTTGGGTTGATACCTGTAGTAATGGTCATCGGCATAAATGCCATAATTTTTTTTACCTATTAGTAACGCAGTGGACTCTCTACGCCAATGTAGAACTGCTGAGCTGGTGCTGTCAGGGCATGCTGGGAGTTGTAGTTTTCAACAGTTGGAGAGCCACAGTTGACGATGGCTGATCTATAGGTTGCTACGCTCTGCTGTAAAGTCCAGCCATGTATTCCAAAATATTATGGTATACACTATACCCCAAACCTGGCATCACCAGTGCTAATAACTCCAGCGAACTCCTGCGCTTTAACCCTTTCCATGCATGCTAGCAGTCCCTATTGTCCTGTTCTATTCAGAAGGCGTCAGACTTCCTGTTGCCACGGAAACAGAATGTGCAGCTTGGAACGCGGTGTACGACATGTGCGTATTTTTACTGTGCCCTTTATGATTGACAAACGATTGCATTGTGCTAGATCACAGGATATTATTATTATTACGTGACATAAATGCCTGCCTTTTCATGGTGTTGGCTGCACATTACTAAATTAGGATATACAGCTGCTTCAGTATCTATGACATGTCTTTATATGATTTATCCCCTAGTATTATATCAGAATGGGCCGTGGTATACATTATATATGGTACAGGAATGCATGGTTGTATATGCATCTACAGTCTCTAAAGATAAGAGTTATATACTAAGCATGCATACTAGCTGTAGGTTCCCGCAGTGCATCGGCCACATACCAGTGTGCCAACCACAGATGCCCCCATAACAGTGTTAGCCACAGGTGCTTCCAGAAGTGTCAAAGATGCCTCCACCATAATTAGAGCCTTCCACAGATTTCGCCATAAGGGTATGTTCACACGCACTGTTTTCAGACGTAATTCGGGCTTTTTATGCCTCGAATTACGCCTGAAAAAAACGGCTCCATTTCGCCTACAAACATCTGCCCATTGATTTCAATGGGTTTTACGGTGTTCTGTTCCCACAAGATGTAATTTTACGCGTCGCTGTCAAAAGACGGCGCGTAAAAAGTGCGTGACACTTCTTGGGACATTTTTGGAGCCGTTTTTCATTGACTCCATTGAAAAACAGCTCCAATAACGTCCGTAAAACACGTCGCGAAAAACGCAAGTTGTTAAAAAACGTCTGAAAATCAGGAGCTGTTTTCGCCTGAACACAGCTCCGTATTTTCAGACGTATTTTGCTAAGCCGTGTGAACATACCCTAACAGTCACAGTCGATGTCTCTATAGCAGTGTGTTACAGCCATAGATTCCCCCATAACAGTCACATATGCCTTCATTATTTTTCACTAGCCTCAATGTTCCCCACTGTGTCAACTATAGCTAACTCCATAAGAGGGAGGCAACTACAGATGCCAACCACATATACCCCATAATAGTAAGGCTTCATGCACACGACCGTGCCTGTAATTACGGGCCATGCTCCCATTGTAAAATATAAAAATAGGACATGTCCTATTTTTTTCGGCAGGTTCCTACGGCATGGACACCCTCCCATAGACATACGGGAAGGTGTCCGTCGGCTATAGAAATGAATGGGTCCGTATTTACGGGCGATTTTACGGTCGTGTGCATGGTGCCTAAGGGTATGTTTACATGGCTTATTTTCGGACGTTTTTCGGCCCGTAAATGGCCGAAAAACGGCCGAAGAATCGGAAGCAGAACGCCTCCAAACATCTGCCCATTGATTTCAATGGAAAAAATGGGTTCTGTTCCGACGGGGCGTTTTTTTACGCGGCCGTTTTTAAAAATGACCGCGTTAAAAAATGACCGCGAAAAAGCAGCCGTTTTTGGAGCCGTTTTTATTGACTCCATAGAAAACAGCTCCAAAGACGGCCGTAAAAAACGCAGCGAAAAACAGCTCTGTATTTTCACACATTTTTTATTAAGCGTTTGAACATAGCCTTACAGATACCTCTATAACAATATCTGCCGGCCACAAATGCCTCCATAAGTCATAGATGCCTCCATAACAGTGTGAGCCTGCCAAACATGACTCCGTAACAGTGATGGATTCCTCCATTAGTGTGTGACTGTCAGAGATGCCCTCACAACATGGCTCCATAAACCAGTCATAAATGCCCCCAAAACAGTGTGTGCCTGCAACATATGGCTTTATTAGTCATAGGTACCTCCATACCAGTGTGAACCTGCCAAACACGGCTCCATAAGTCATAGATGCCTCCATAACCAGTTGAGAATTTGCTCTGGGCAAGCGCTCTGGGAAGTTATTGACTCTCCTTGCCGAGATCCAGCTGTAGAGAGTCTTTAGGGCAATGCTCCCTGGCAAAAAATATGCACAATAGCTCTCCTCGAGAATGAAGAAATAGGTGGCTCCCCTGTAAGTCAATGTCCGCCCGACAGTAAGTTTTCTTCCTTCTCTTCTTCCTGGAGGAGTGCCGTTTAATGGAGTTCTGGAGCGGACGGAGTAGAATCGATAAAGATTTGATAATTTCTTCTACTGGGACACTAGACAAATACAAGTTGGAGTTTTGCCGTTTGCTATGGGCCGACCACCACTTTTTGCGTTAGCATTTATGAATAAGCTCCTCTATCTCTAGATATATCGTGACTGTAAATATATTCCAAAGGATAAATAAAGGACACCACCCCCTCCTTTACTTCTCCGTGCCCATAATCTCATTTAAATAATTTCAGCGCACAATAAAATTTCCAACCGCCTACGTTATTAGCAGGCAGAACATTTTTCATTACTGCTGACCATTTGCCCTGGAAATCAATGCACTTCCAAATGCAACAAATGATGTTTCTATATAGACCTAGCAGAAGATGTAACTTAAAAGACTATATACACCTAGGAAATTATTGGTCTATTTATTCTTGTAGTCATTGAGGTCAAAAGTAGCATATACGGTATATTCGAGCAATGTCGGTTCCTTTGGCCCATAAGAAATAGTGATTGGCTCCAAAGTCAGATCCGAATGCAGTTGTCTTGTGCTTAACCATTAGTGTATTCGAATCTGGGCCCACTTCCCCAGTTTTAAAAACGGCCGCGTAAAAAAACGCCCCGTCGGAACAGAACCCATTTTTTCCATTGAAATCAATGGGCAGATGTTTGGAGGCGTTCTGCTTCCGATTCTTCGGCCGTTTTTCGGCCATTTACGGGCCGAAAAACGTCCGAAAATAAGCCATGTAAACATACCCTTAGGCACCATGCACACGACCGTAAATACGGACCCATTCATTTCTATAGCCGACGGACACCTTCCCGTATGTCTATGGGAGGGTGTCCATGCCGTAGGAATCTGCCGAAAAAAATAGGACATGTCCTATTTTTATATTTTACAATGGGAGCATGGCCCGTAATTACAGGCACGGTCGTGTGCATGAAGCCTTACTATTATGGGGTATATGTGGCTGGCATCTGTAGTTGCCTCCCTCTTATGGAGTTAGCTATAGTTGACACAGTGGGGAACATTGAGGCTAGTGAAAAATAATGAAGGCATATGTGACTGTTATGGGGGAATCTATGGCTGTAACACACTGCTATAGAGACATCGACTGTGACTGTTAGGGTATGTTCACACGGCTTAGCAAAATACGTCTGAAAATACGGAGCTGTGTTCAGGCGAAAACAGCTCCTGATTTTCAGACGTTTTTTAACAACTTGCGTTTTTCGCGACGTGTTTTACGGACGTTATTGGAGCTGTTTTTCAATGGAGTCAATGAAAAACGGCTCCAAAAATGTCCCAAGAAGTGTCACGCACTTTTTACGCGCCGTCTTTTGACAGCGACGCGTAAAATTACATCTTGTGGGAACAGAACACCGTAAAACCCATTGAAATCAATGGGCAGATGTTTGTAGGCGAAATGGAGCCGTTTTTTTCAGGCGTAATTCGAGGCATAAAACGCCCGAATTACGTCTGAAAACAGTGCGTGTGAACATACCCTTATGGCGAAATCTGTGGAAGGCTCTAATTATGGTGGAGGCATCTTTGACACTTCTGGAAGCACCTGTGGCTAACACTGTTATGGGGGCATCTGTGGTTGGCACACT
Organism: Rhinoderma darwinii; assembly: GCF_050947455.1. Lineage (NCBI taxonomy): Eukaryota > Metazoa > Chordata > Amphibia > Anura > Rhinodermatidae > Rhinoderma > Rhinoderma darwinii. The sequence goes on along the minus strand of NC_134689.1, from coordinate 382,485,349 downwards.
GGTATGTGGCCGATGCACTGCGGGAACCTACAGCTAGTATGCATGCTTAGTATATAACTCTTATCTTTAGAGACTGTAGATGCATATACAACCATGCATTCCTGTACCATATATAATGTATACCACGGCCCATTCTGATATAATACTAGGGGATAAATCATATAAAGACATGTCATAGATACTGAAGCAGCTGTATATCCTAATTAGCCAACCTAGGGCCCCTGGAGGATCATCTGGTACTCAGGTGGGCCAGTCTGACCCACTATTTGATGCATCTATGTTTTCTTAGTAAGTTATTTATTGGAGATCAAAAACAAATGTCATTAAGACATTGCACATAAAGCTTAGTCGCTGTACAATGCTGTATTTAATGTCTCCTTCTTTTCTCCCTTAGGCTCTTTATTTCAAAAGATGGGTGACCCTGGAATATGACCTTTGACCCCTCCATTTCCTCGCCAGCTCCTTGCATAACTGGCCCCCTTATCTGTCCATACTGGAGGCACAATGGGCAGCGTGGGTAGCCTCCTCTCTGGGCATGGCTTCAACAGCAAGCAAGGAAGAGGTTCTCAGCATCGTGGACGAAAGGCGCCCCATCTCAAGAAACTGGGCCGTTGCTCAGATGGAATTCTCCGATTTGGTTTTTCCCAGGAATCAGGACATGCCAAGGGAGGCGGATCTAAGATGGGTCGGAGTGAAGACTTCTTCTACATTAAAGTAAGCCAGAAATCGCATGTGGGGCCAAGGCAGGATTATCATGAAAGAGTAAGCAACACTGAGCCAGAAAGCCAGCCAGTCCAGGAGTATCCTGTGCCAACAAGCAAACCCTGTGCCCAACCCAGCATGATCCACTTTCCCAATCGTCTAGAACTGGTAAGACTTTTGCAGTTATTTGTGTAAATTTTACAGATTGTATCTTTTTGCATAACAGCTATATCGGGTTATGGTTCCAGTTGGTATTAGAAGGCAAGATAAAGTTGAAATAACAGGACTTATTTTTATGGAATAATTATTCAATATCATAATAAATGCAGTTACTTTTGATGTTAATATAAAAGGTGTCTAATAATTGTCACTTTCTTGTTTAGGAAATGAATGCCCTGCGCCCAACACCTCTCAAGCCTGGCATGCGAAGAAACTCAGCAGTTACATGTTACCCAGCTGCAGAGAGCGGCCCTCAACTTTCTCTGTATTACCGGCCAGATCGCGTGCGAGAGGCAGAAAGTCGGGGTGGGCACTGCATAGGTGGTATGTCAGAATCCGGTAGAAACTCCATGTCCAGCCTTCCAACACATCCCAGCAAGCTGGGAACTGTATGCCAACTGGATGCATTACTAATGCCAACAGGTCGTTTTGGAGGCAGTGCCCACAATATCACCCAGAGTTCCCGAAGCAACATGCTAAGCCTGAGAGCAATGTCTTTGTCAGATGGCGGGAACGCTAATAAAATTCTTAGTGTACCCCCTAAGCCAGGTTTAAGGTCTCCTCCGTCTTGTGAAGAGTTGGCAAGATCAGAACCTGGTGAAAACACAGATGAAGTCCACAGAGGTCCATCCAGGTCCAGGCAAAGTTCACAAAGGGGCCAGCGAGGTCAGCACAAGTTACAGATTCAAGTGGCACAGGAACGAGAGTCTATGGAAAGCAAAGTTCGAGCATATGAAAAGGAGAAGAAGATTTCTATTAGTCCATCAATGGACGATACACAGTGGGAGGTGAGACTATAAGGGATTATAAATAAGCAGATTACAGTAGGGGATCATAGCGATGACTACAATTGGAAGGGACGATTACCAGATGAGGTTGGGAATGTAGATTTTTTTTTCCCCTCCATGATCCATATCTTGATCGTAATTCTGGGAATAACCAAACACGATTGCTTAATATTCTAAATACATTTTTATAATCCAAAAATATAGTTGTATGAATGGACAATTGAGAAGCAAAGTCCGAAAGTCCCAATCCTAGGATGACATCCTCTAGGGCTATCTGCTATCTATTTCAAGGATCTTAACCTCTTCCCGCCACAGCCAGTTTTAATTTTTTAATATTAGTTTTTTTCTCCCTGCGTTCCAAGAGGCCTAACTTTTTTATTTTCCTCTATGAGGGCTTTTTTTTTTTTTTTGCAGGACGAGCTTTTTATTTTAATGATGCCGTTTAATATACTATGTAATGTACTGAGGATCTTTTAAAAGTACGTTTTTTGTGGGAATGGAAAGAAAACCAGCAATTTCTCTATTGTTTTTTTAGTTTTGATTTTATGGCGTTCACCGTGCAGTATAAATGACATGTTAGCTTTATTCTGCGGGTCAGTATGTTAACGGCAATATTAGATTTCTAACGTTTTTTTTATGTTTTATAAAATCAAACCATTTGTTAAAAAAATATTTATTTTGTGTGGCCATATTCCGAGATTCACAAAGTTTAAATTGTTCCGTCGACATAGTGGCGTGAGGGCTTGTTTTATTTGGGCGAGCTATAGTTTTTATTGGTACCATTATGGGTTACATATACGAGTTTTTTCACTTTTTATTCCTTTTTATTGGGGAGGTCAGGTGATCAAAAAATAGCAATTCTGGCATTTTTTATTTCGTTTTTACGGTATTCACTGTGCATTATAATGTATAATTCAGATCTTTAACAGATGTGGAAATACCAGGGTTTTTTTGTTTACATTATTTTATGGAAAAAAACAAGAGAAGGGCATTTTTTACATTAATAAAGTTTTTAAGAATATATATTTAAAAAAAAACATTAAAACATCTTTTTGCTTTTTTTTTTAGTCCTACTAGGAGAATTGAACATGGGATTGTTGGAGCGCTTGTACAATACACTGAAATACTTATGTATTGCAGTGTATTGCGCTTTAGCATACTTCTATTAAGCCTCTGGCAGGGCTTAATAGGAGGGCCAAAATGGTAGACCTGGGGGCCCTTATTAGGTCCTGGCTGTTAGAGCAGGGCATCAACTGTAATATACTGTAATATACAGCTGCTACCTGCTGCATAAGGAGTGGGCTCAGTTCCTAAGCCCCATCCATACTTCCCCCTCCTGACTATGACGTACATGTACGTCAAATGTTGTGAAGGCGTTAGAATGTTTTAAATTAGCATAGAATATTAAACCAGATAGATGAAACCTAACCGATACATTCTATGCTTGTCCCCTTTATAATGTTCCAAATAGTACCCAAATAATAGTGTCTGATCAAAAATCTAGGAAATGTAGCTGCATCTTGTGTGGCTGCCTTTCCATAGGTTTGGGCACCAAGCAAAGGATAGTGGGTGCAAATTCTGGGTTCCCATGTCATCAGTGCCAGTGGTGCTCCCTTCAGTAGTAGCGGGTGACACGCCTTGTACCACCGCACACCCTAAAGGGCCAAACCTTAAGCGACAGGGAAATTATATAAAGTAGAGTTGATTTTCTTAGTGATATTGTTTCCAAAATTCTGCTGGTTTCACTAGGAAGCAAGCTTTATTTTATACATCGCTCACCCTTTGTAATGTATGTATGCAATAAATGTGTCCATAGCCTATAATGGCCTATAAAGAGTGTCCTTTCGGCATACGTTCGGGTGGTATATGTTGGTACACTTTTTTTTTTTCACCGTGCTGATAAGTGTAGTCTACTGAGTAACAAAAATCAGTTTGTGAGGAATGCAACTGTACAGCACACTGTATTCACACCAAACGAGCACCACAAACATGGTGTGAATACAGTCTTACCTATACTTAACTCCTCAGGCATATGACCTAACAATTTACTTTCCCCTGTGGTGGCGCTGCAGAGAAACGGAACATTTGCTGCTAGGTTCCCCCACAAATTAAAGCTGATCGCTGGCGGTCCCAGCAGCAGGACACCCAATTGTTGAGGGAGCCTTTTAACAAAAAGATATTGTTCAATCCCATTAACATTCATGTTGATTCAGTTTGTAAAAGTTGTAAAAATATTGTTGAAGAGTTTTCCTTTGAGATTGAGAATGAAAAGAATATTAGAGGTGCAGCATAGCTGAGGAAAAGTGAACAACTTGACAATGGAAAGTAGAGTTTTACATTTCTATTTTTCTCACTACTTCCTGCAGGTATGCCAGAAATCATCAGAAATTGCATCTCTCCGCCAACAGCTACGGGAAACTCAAGAGGATTCTTCCCTTCGAGCCAGTGAAATTCTCAGTTTAAAAGCCCAACTGCGGGAGACTAAAGGCCGAGCAGAGGCCCAGGAACAGCGGGCAAGGGATGCAGAGGACAGACTACGTGTAGCAGAAGTAGACAGAGAGGAGAGAGAAGAGATGGGATCATCCGAGGCCGAGCTGGAGACACTCCGCACAGAGCTTGAGGCAGAGCGACAGAACAACGAGCAGATGACGGATGTGTTCCAGAGGGAGCGGAAGACATGGCGAGATGAGAAGGAGAAGGTTATCCGTTATCAGCGCCAGTTGCAGCAAAACTACCTTCATATGTGCCAACGATGTCAGGCCCTAGAGCAAAGGCTGCGGGCTGTAAGTGGAGAGGACCTGGATGACGGGCCCATCATGACCCTTCCCGATATGGAGCTTTCCTTCCAGGACATATTAGCCACAGAGATATGATTGAATTAGTGGTGTGAGAGAGTGGTTGAGTGCTTTGTGACTGTGTATGGAATATGGGAACTGGTTATGAGGGAGCAGATGCCAATCTACATACTGTAGCGTATGCAGGGAAGTAGCTAGGGAAGGGTTGGTGGAGAATGTTCTTTAAGTGCTTGGTGTCAGGAGGGTGCCAACAAGCCCCTTTACCTTGGCCAGGGTATTTAGATACAGGGCTATAGCAGCAAAATGAATATTTGCCCCTGGTGAAGGAAAGCCCTCGTATGTATAAATGTTAAGTGAGACTGTATGCAACGTGAACATGGTTTGCGAGAGAGCAAATGTGAGTGCAAGCAAAGTGTATGACCATATTTTTGGTTATCTGAGTATAAATGAAAGGAAAAATGTGTTGTGTGTACCTTTTGTGTATCTCTGCTGTGTGCATTGTACAGAGTGGATGTATGTTGCCATGTGCGCTCACACAGTATATTTTGGGTGTAAAAAGAGCCCTTGTTATAACACTCTAGTGGTTCTCTTTGTTCCTTGATTTGTTTTGTGCACATCACCACAATAACACAACCGGTCCATGCGTTGTGGAGTTTGTGACACACGCAGTCTATGTGTGTTCTGTGCACTGGTGGTAGGAGAATGAATATAGACTGTAGAAGGACTCAAAATATGTTGAAATGCCATAAACCTATGTTAGTGACCAGCAATGAAACAGTCACTAGAATAGTCCTCTGCTGGAAGAAGAAAACGTTATTGAACATTGACCACTGAACTCTGATGGAAAGTTGTGCTAATGGAAAAACATTATACGGGACTTTGGCAAAGGGTTGGAAAACATTCTGGAAGAAAATGGATCCAAAATATTAGTACGATGTTGAGTATTGGTATATGAAGGTGCTTATGAATGCAGAACTAATATATAGCAGGGCTAGTGGATCATTGCTGCTCTGATATACGACACAAAGTAGATTTAATAGATTTCATGGGCAGGTTAAGCCGAACAATGCACTGCTGGTCATTTGCAGGCCAGAAAATCAATTGTACATGCCATAGAAAGATGCACTTTGAGGGATTATATGACCATTGTGATGCTAAGCCTTTGTGAATGTATGGGTGGTGGGGATAATACACCAACCCCCTTTTGACAATATTTGGGGTGGGAATATAGTGTCAGGATACTTGGGTTGGGGAAGCCATATTTCTTTGTGTCTGGTGCAGCCTGGAAGCTGTTAACTGGGTGACAAAATCTCAAATTTGATGTTTACATTATTAAAATAAAGAAATCTCCGAGGTGACGTGCTGCTGTATTATGATCACATATAGTGTAATGTTTCTCCTTTCATTGGTCACCATCGATAGTTGTTTGTGTTTTTTATTTCGTATTCAGTATTGTATTGCCAGCTATTCATTCAAAGTTTCTTGTAGAAATGGGCCTCAGGGTGCACTATTAAAACATTATATTTTTTATCTAAAAATTGGATGTCTTACCATATTTTGGAGTCACTTTCTGTCTAACTTTATCTGAAAGGAATCCCAAATTGCTAGGTTCCACAATGCCGATAACTTTGTAGAAAATCAATGTTCAAGAAAGTCTCTCAAAAGAATTGACCGTCTACCGCCACTACATTTTTTCATATTAATCTTACTGATATATTTAGCTAAAGTCCATGTCCATGTGTTGGATGAGAAGGTGTTGTCCATGTCATAACCTCACCATAGCAAGGCAGGTAAAACGACTGTAAGCATTGGACATCACATGTAACAAAGAGTCTAGTGTGGGAATCTTCTTAAAAGAAGAAGAACCCAATCCAGTAAGCATTTGAAGCCCTTTCCTTTGGCAAAGGCATTTCTAAGACCTAATAACTACTTTCATTATTTTTTCTCCCTAGGAACTATTATCAGTAAAGAAGTAGAAGGTATGCTTAGTTCGAAAAGCATCATGATTTTCACAAGCTAAACTAGGGCACAGGGTCTAAGGAAGGCCTTATCTCATCCTTAAAAGGGTTGTCTCATATTAGGGTATATGGATGTCATCGATAGGGTGACATTACATTATTGACCAAAGATTTGACTGTCCATCATGTAATGCTACAAGATAAATGTATGGCAAGCTGATTTAATGAGCTAGAAAAGCCGAACCTCTATTTAAAAAGGTTCGGGGGGGGGACGACAACCTCTTTAGGCAAGGAGGTCTAGACTTTGCTTTAGGCTGTTCTGAGGCTGTAGTAATTAGAGTGGTCTTCAATAAGTGGCCGGTGCAAAGACACAAAGACAGCAGAATGGGCCAAAGTTGGAGACAGAAGACGGCTAGCAGAAGTCAACAGGGTCAGGCTTAGAACATAACCGGAAAACAAGGAGAAGACAGAAAACAGGACCGAGAAGACAATTAGACCAAGGAATCCAGAAATAAAGTAATGGAGTAGATGTCAAGACCAGGATAGAACCACAATAACCCGGGGGGGGGGGCGGCTGGAGTCAGGGACACTGAAGCTCAGACAAGGAAGTCCATAGTTTAGATAATAATGACGTCATCGTATGGTGCCTACGACTACACACACAGACGTGACTGCCTATGGGCTATCAAGCTTGGAGCAGGATCGAAGAAAAGTAAGTTACAACAGATCTGGGAGGCATTGAACAGGTTTGAACCAAAACGCATTAGTGGAGTGTTTGAACTGAAGGGAACAACCACCCTTGGAAAGTGAAATTTCTCTTTAAAAAGTATTTCACTTTGAAATCTTCATGAACAGCCCAGCAGAATACAGTCACTGCTTCCGGCAGTATGTATTCTGATAATGGAGATGGGGAAGTTAAAATGCCTGTCACTCTCATTTGAAAAGGAAGGGATTTGGATGTTAGACATATTTTAAGGAATTCAATTTGCTATACAATGTATGATATATGAGCATACACATCTCTGTTGGTAACAGTACGGCTATACAGATCCTTGTCCCCCATCTGGTAACCTGCCCTTATATAATGGATTCCCTAATACAGAGACTACAGTCTACAATACTTGACATTGACACTGTACTCCACCACTCATGGATCTAACATGGTGTAGCATCCACAGCTGCGGACCGTCGGGATTACTCACCTCCTGACTGCCGCAGCCGGGATCTGTGAGTGGCGGCCCGCATGTCCTCCCCAGGAGACACTAGCGCTAACTTCAGCTCCATTCTGCTGTGTCCCGTAGCGCACATGAAAATAATCAATTAACCCATGATCACCATGGACTTTAAAAAGGGCTCTGCCCTTTCACTCATTGTCTGAGCGTTGTTGTGTTTACCCATGCTAGTCTTATAGGAAATGTAAAATTCTAAGATGTGAACTACACTTTCAAGGTTTTGTAAATAACATACTAAATGGGTTAACCACAATAAATATTAACTTATAGGATTACTAGGACCCTGACCAATCATGACACAGAGTGTGCTGTGTACCCTTTCCGAGTGAGGAATAACATTAATAGACATTGCACAGAATACTGTCATCTCATTGAAAATATTCCCTTTAGCTGGAGGAATGTTCTGATCATAAACTACAAGCTACAGGGAATTTTCCCATGATTCCCCAGCAAGTCCATTAGAAAATTACTGGCTGTCACTTATGAAAAATTGTTTGTATCTGCCACACGTCACAGGGCGATCAGCTGTAATTTGTGGGGGATCGTGACAGTAATTGTTCAATTTCCCTGCAGCACCACCAGTGGGGAAATGATGCATTACATGGTATCCATCTAGAGCAATAGGTTGTCAGTGTAGTGCATGGATGTGTCAGGTCCTCCAGAGTAAGAGATGCTCTTTGCAACCACTGTTTACTATTAACTCATGATATCCTAATAAGGTATATGAAAATTGGTTTTGTAAACCAGAATATCTCTAAAAATCGTTCCTACTGATAATTGCAGTGAATCTGAAAATAACATTATATAGGAACGTTGATATTTAGGCGACTCTTTAAGCAGCTTCAACGATAGATCCTTGCTTTAACCCTCTTGGTCATGAAATCTGTATTAGCCTAAGTTTATCTGGAGTTCACCTTTATAAAGTGCTTGGATGAATATACATCTGCATTGATGTATCATGACTTATATGAAAGTCTGGATAAGATTCTCAGCAGATCGAAATGCTCACCGTGTGCTCTGCTTCTTGCAGCCCACACACAGCAGATGAAGATGCTAATGAGCTATAATTGTTCTTCTGAGAGAAATGATCACAGAGCTGATTACATAAAGAAAAGAGGGGGTTATAGATTAGAGTCTGATAGAGCGTGATAGAACATACTGATGAGCAAACATACCCTGTGCCCTATGCTAAAGCTAAGCTATCCTCGGCAGAGATTGCCAGAGGTTTCAACTTTAACTCATTGTACAATCTGATAAGGCATTTCTATGGCCCATTTGTCACCTACACATGCATCGTTATTCCTGTTGCAATGCCCCCTGGTAACAGTCACGAACAATTGAATGGTTGTTATAACCTCTCAAGGTCTTACCCTATCACTTCTGCTGAACTGCTCTCTACATTTCGCTAACAGCCAATGGAAAATAGTATGTAGAAAGTTTCACAATAGTTTTTTGTGACAGATCAGTAGGATCCGTGGGGGTCGGACACAGGGGTGTTGCAAGACTCTAAACAAACCTGGGGCACTGGTTTACCAGAAAAGTAAATATAGGACTGATCAGACACGCTCAAAAAAACTAAATGCAATGACTCACAAGTGACGTCTTCTCTAAACGTAGTCGTTCACTTTTTCCGTCTTTTCCATCTGGCATCTTCTTTTAGCTATAACACGCCTCTGCAATGTGTGCTACTTATTTACCACATACCCCCCAATGACAGACACAGATTGCTTCCTCTGACAGCCACAATCTTCCCCATGTCAGTCACAATGCCCCCATGTAAGCCACAAAGTCCTCCTTCTTCTATAAGTCCTGCCCATGCTTACCTCCTGTGGGCAGACTTCTCGATTAGTCGGACATACGGCGCTCATGTCTGCACATTAGACACAGTAACTGATGTCAGTTTATTAAAACCAAGAAAGCAGAGAAGCAGGTCACGACTGCTTCAGCTGCTAGGTTTTGATTGTATCCACATCCTAAGGCTACAGATACAATTGAAAGTTGTGATCGCCATCCTGGTGCCCTGGCCTACTGACGCTACTGGTCTGACCTACACCAAGAATGAGCCAGTTTATTTCTCAACCCCTGATGAAGAACATTCACAGTTCCTCTCTATTGAAATGGATGTAAGTTATAGACAACTCATTCTCAGGATTGGTGGGGGTCCAGCAGTTGGATCAATCAGAGCTCATTGATATATCCAATTGACATGTCAGAAAACACAATATGGCAAATGAGGAGGCTGTGCTTCCCATTGAAGACTGAAAAAGCGCATTAATTTAGATTTGTAAGTATGTCCGTATTTGCAGCTGGGCCAATAACTAACACAACAGACAAGAGGGCAGATGAAATATAGACAAAATACTGAGCTCAATATATCAACATGGACATAAATATAGATATAGATAATGCATTATCTTACTACAAACAGCAAACTAGTTTTTAGCAGATATCTTTTTTAATTTAAAGCCCAGGATAATGTTTTCACAATTTATACATGTAGACGTGGTGTAACGTGCCTGAGAACGGGTGACAAATTACTTACGTAGGCGGTTAATGCGACCAACTCCCTCTCTACCGAAGTCAGGGAAGCAAACAAACCCCAACAGTTTTATGTATATACATATATTATATATATATATATATATATATATATACACACACACACACACACACATTATATATAAACATATATATATATATATATATATATATATATATATATATATATATATATATATATATATATATATATATATATATATATATATATAAACATATAAACACACACAGTCAGTCCGTCACTCTAAGCAACAGTGACAACCAGTACACTGCAACACCCTGGAAAGTCCCTCTTTGGATTAAAACGCCCTCCCCCAATCAAACTGAGGACATCATCAGAATAGTCCAACGAGACAAACTTAGCCTCAACATATAGTCTGGGAGGCTGCTCCCCCTACCTCCCTCTGCAATATGCTCTGTGGACACAAGGCACTCCCATCTGCATTGATGGCCACAGTTGGTTCTTCGCCACAGACCCCCACGCCCAGCCACTCTGTCTGCTCAGCTATGGCTCAGCTCACGGCACTCACTGGCCTGCTTCTCTGCAGGCATCTCCTCCACAGATAGCCCACCTCTGAAAATAGTTCTCCTCACACCTGCACAGACTAGAAACACTACTTGTCTGGGCTGAATCTCCTTCCCCGGAAACAGCCTCTCCAATTACAGTGCCTTCTTCTGTAGCTTACAGGTGAATATTGATTTGTCCCTCAGTTCTGGTGACTACGGGTTACGGACGTTTGAGTGAATACTCAAGGTTTGCCCACAGGATGTGGCCTATAGAAATTCAGGGGCCAATACTAATCTACCTTTGGGAACTTAGGGAAGTGGAGGTTTCTTTCCCTCAAGATCCCGGACTAGATTGTCCTTTAAATGGAGAAGTCATGGCGCTGCAAAGATATGAAAAGCCTGATGACCACAGACACTCGTTCTAGATCACTGGAAGCATTCCATAAGGGTACTGCGTTCTTGCAATCTTGTGAGATATCCACCAAAATGGCGGCCAATAAGCCACTCTGCCTGGACAAGGGTATTAAGATACAGGGCAAAGGCAGCGAATTGAACCTTTGCCTCAGGTGAATTCAAAAGTGTAAGTGGAAGATCATGGGCCCCAATGCAAAATCTATAACAGGGCGCCCAAACTACCTTGTGACAATTATAATAATGATGTCTTCTTATGTGGCAAAGGGGCATTTGAGCCCCGTTTGGCTCCAGGTGCGGCTGCTACCTGTGCATCCCATACAGCTATGCCAATGGGCAAAGGAAAACCTAGCTACAACTCTGAACAAAGCAATGATGCATCACTGGAATACTAACAGGGAAAACCATCAGGAAGGTAGGTAAACGTATGCAACGTGCTCGCCTCTAAAAGAAAGAAAACAGAATCTAAAGTGCCGCATACATTGCGGACCTGTAAAGCAATATCTAACTCCAGAAGACTAACGTTCTATCAGACCCCTTTGTGGACAAGCCTGCTTAGAACATAACAAGGTAAACTGGTCTGGTGCACATTGTATCCTCTATCTAGCCAATTGTTGCTCCAATACATCTAAAATGACAAATGAAGCATCTTTGGAAATAGTCTTTATGAAAAATGTCCTACCATTTTGTGTCTACCGCTGCTATGCAGACCTATGTCTCTCCGTGGTATCAGACAACAAACAAACACACGGGCGTTGTGCACCTCGGACGTGACAAGCTGCCTTTTTCACGTCCAAGCTGCATCCGTGCTCTGCGCTGCGGGACGCTATACCACGCAATAGGACATGTCCCATTTTCTCACGGACCCTTCACGCGGTCCGTTGAAAAAACATTGAATTATATAGGTCCGTATGACGGCCCTTGTTAAAACGGCTGTCACACGGACGTTTAACACGTTCGTGTGAATAAGGCCTTATTTGTACCCTACTTCTTGCTAACCTGCCAAATGTAGGTTAGTAAGAAGTAGAGAACCAATGGAAGAGAATATGACTGACGGATCAGACTACACAAGACTTGTTTGTTGTCTGTTACCATGGAAATGTATAAATCTGGATAGCAGCTGTAGTTACAAAACAGTAGGAAAATTCTTACGACTATTGGCAAAAAAAATGGATTGCGATGGTGGACATAGCCTTCAATGTGGTTTCACAGTGGAGCTTTATATTATATTAACCTGATGTGTGGTTTTATATATAGTTTAAACAGGAAACCACAATGTAGATGTGAACAGAGCCTTAAACAGGATGCAGCCTTAAACAGCAGGGATGGGAAGGGGATCTATGGATAATCAACTTATTTTTTCATAGAGCTAAAACATAAGAAAAGAAGGAGCAGGTAAGAATTACTCATAGCAGTGGGATTGAATACGAAAGGGAGGTAAAGTATAGAAGCAAAGGTTTAGGCTTCTCTTTTGGATCTATTCCCAGTTTTAGCTAAGAAACAAATACAAAATGGCACTGTGTGAATACAGACTTAATTAATAACCTTCTATGTTAACCAACTATTCATTTTAGAGCATGAGATGATAATAATAACACACAGCCTATATTGGCCCTTTATGACCTCCGGAGCGCAGGATAGGCTTTTCACACAAGAACATAAAGCAGGGATACACAACATTTCCGGGTCCCACGGCCACATATTCAGATTGGAGAGATAACAGGTCCCCTTTAACCCCTTCCCGCCGCAGCCATTTTTCTGATTTTCACTTTCTTTTTATCCTCCCCACCTTCCAAAAGCTGTAACTTTTTTATTTTTCCATCAATATTGCCGTATGAGGGCTTGTTTTTTGCAGGACGAGTTGTAGATTTTCACAGCACCATTTATTGTACGATATAATGTTGTGGGGCACTGGAAAAAAAATATTTGTTGGGTGGAATAGGAAAAAAACAGCGATTTCTCAATCTTTTGGGTGGTTTTGTTTTTACGGCATTCATCGTGCGGTAAAAACGGCATGTTAACTTTATTCTGCGGATCAATTCAATTACAGAGATACCAAATTTATATAGTTTTTAGTAAATAACTGATTGTTAAAAATAACATTTTAGTTTTGTCACCACATTCCGAGGGCCATAACTTGTTTATTTTGCCGTTGATTTAGCAGTAGGAGGGCTTATGTATTGCGGGGCGAGCTATAGTTTCTATTGGTATCATTTTGGGGTACAGGATTTTTGATCACTTTTTATTACATTTTTTGTGGGAGATGAAGTGACCAAAAAACTGCGATTCTGCCGCTTTTAATTTTTTATGTCGTTCACTGAGCGGACTAAATAATGATATATTGTAATAGTTCAGACTTTAGTTATGTTCATTTTATATATTTTTTGCATTGTGCTTGAGGGAAAATGGGAAAAGTTTTTTTTTTAACTTAATTTTTTTTATTTATTAAAAAAAACTTTCTTTTACTGTTTTTTACTTGTCCCCCTAGGGCGATTTCTGGATCCCTTGCACAATATACTGAAATACTAATGTATTGTAGTATATTGTGATACTGACAGTCTCCTACGAAGCCCTGCTGGAGGCCAGGCTTCATAGGAGTACAAAGATGGCTACCATGCCAACCAATGGCACCCCCAGATCGCGCAGCGGGGTGGCCGCTGGAACGTTACAGGGCGTCACCCCCCTGTTTTTGGTCAGTTAAATGCCACAGTCGCTATTGACTGCAGCATTTAATGGGTTAAACAAGCGGGATCGCGCTCTAGCGGCATTCCGCTTATTACCCGAAAGTGTCGGCCGACATGCTCATTCCATGGAGTGGGCTCAGCCCGTGAGCCCGCTCCAAACTCCCCCACCCGATGTGCGCCGTATATATACAGCAGTGGTGGAGAAGGGGTTAAGGCACCCTAATTTTGCTCCAACTATATTTAAAGGAGACCATAATTCAAGACCTATAATTAAAAAGCGTAATTTTCTGGATATTTATTTCATGTTTAGTGTGGCTATAAGAGGTATTATTAATTTTCTTAAAAGGAATGTCTCATATTTAGAGAAATAACGTATTTGTTCTGTTTTGTAAATGTTTTAGCTATTTTTTTTTTAAAACTTCCCTGGGGTGGCCATCTTGGAGACACTCAGTTCTGTCCAGTATTGTCTGTATAGACAGTGCAGCAGGGTAAGTTTGCTTTCTGGCAGTTGAAATGAATGGGAGTAAATTGATAGAGACATTTTATAGGTTATTACAGTCTCCAGGGGGTGATGGAGTACAGCCCACTCCTGCAGGGACCAGGTAGTGACAGGGAAGCATCATGCAGAGCCGTAACTATCCTGTGTTATTTAGGCACAAAAGAGCTGCCATTAACTCACCCACCCTTTAATGAGATGACTCTGCTCATTTCCTCCCAGTCTATACAGAAAAGCTAACAAGTACTAAAAACAGGAAATATCAGTCTATTATGACTATTCTAGTGGCCAGTGTGTATAGTCACGCAAATATAATTTAAAAAAAATCACCAAAAATTTATAGAAAATGTTTATAATAAAAATCTGATTTAAATAAATAGGCCTTTTTCTGATGATACATTTCCTTTAAAGTGTAGCTAAATGTTTGACAAACTTCTGACAGGTCATAGAGACATGTGCTTGTGTGAGTGCTCAGCTGCTTCGTATCTGTTTGGCTTTTTCTGGAAAGCTGATGTATCGGTGTACGGGCTCATAGACTTTCTATTGAGTCCGTACACCGATACATTTATTTCCGGAAATAGCCGAACAGACGCGTCTAAGTGCTCACACGAGCACTTCAGCTGCTTCGTTCTAGCGATTAATGGGGGTCTCAGTGCTCGGACCCCCACCAATCCAAAATTCTGACATGTCACTATGACATGTCAGAAGTTTGTCAAACATTTAGCTACACTTTAAGTAGCAGTGACTTTATTCATACATTTCATGTTTATGCTTTACATATTTGGAAATAATACATTTCTTCTACTTCAGAAATTTTCTTGTATAGTTATTTGTGCGATAATTGTCACGCTGCATGAGCCACCTTCTATTAAACATAAGCTTATGGCTGGATAGCATGACATTTTTCTGTAGAAATTGCTGGTACAATACAGAATTCATTATTATTTCAATGACTGAGTCATCCAGGTCCTGTTGTTGTTGCCAAGCAGCTAAAAATCACCCACCACCAAGTTTCATGTTTGGGATGAGGTTGGAATACAGCGTTTAGCTCTCTCCAAACATAATGTTTCATGTGATTTTGTTTGCCAGAAAGTTTGCCTCGTTCCATCCGTCTACAAAACAGTCTTTCTGCATCCTTCTAAATCAGGGGGTAGACATCCTTAGCGGGAAGGAGATCTACTGTTGTAATTTGGGAGAGTCTTGAGATCTAATTGGTGACCAGACCATGGGGAGAACGGTGTGTAAATTATCAGGGGTGTTCTAGGGTCTGAAAAAAATACCATACCTGGATGGATATTACTTTTTTTTTTTTTTTATTCGTTTATTCAAAATATCACATGCAAAGTATCACAGCAATTGGACAGTGTATAACAGTATTAAACATGATATGGCATATACAGTGTACGTTTTAACAGTAATTTACAGTCATATATATAACATATACATAGCAGCCAAGTGCGGATATTACTTTTTAAATAAAGTTTAGCACTACAGAATATACATGAGAATACAGCACTGACCAGACGTGGTCAGGGGCAAAATGCACAAGAATTACATTCAGGGACTCACAGGTGCCGTCTTCTCTAATGTAGACATTCTCTTTCCTCATCTTCTCCTTTCGGCCCAGACTGCCATGATGCTGCTTCCAGCTACAACTCATGGCTGCTGAGTTTGCTGCCCAGTACTGCAGGGATAATAATAAAATAACTATAGCCACCCCAAAAATAATATTGCCAAACAGATAATGCCCTAAAAAATAATTGTGAACAGACAGTGCCCTCAACTAATTACTGCTACAAATAGCGCCCTAGGCAATAATGGAGTACAGAAATTGCCCCTGACAGTAATTAGTGCCATCTATAGTAATAATGGGGCCAACCAAAAATAATTGTAGTCAGCGGTAATAGTGCCCACAAAATAATTGTACCCCCTTAGTGCCTAGAAGCGTGCTCCCAACATTAAAGGGGTATTCCAGTCACAAGAAGTTATCACCTATCAACTGGATAGGGGGATATGGGACCACTTCTTTGGCAATGGGTGTGGGTCCCAGCGGTTGGACCCCTACCGATCTAACAGTTATTATTACATATCCAGTGGATAGATTATAACTTCTTGTGACTAGAATACCCCTTTAAGTGCCGACATCGTGCCCCAACAGTAAGAGTGCCAATAGTGTCCCCCAAGCATAGTACTATGGTGGCAAGCTGTGCTCTCATAGTGCCCCCAACATAAACAGTGCCCCAAAAATAATTGTGCCAAAAGTAATAGGGCCCCCCCCCCCCCCCGGCTTCTAGTCTTTTATCATCTAGACTATCATACATCAGTTATCAGCGCTCATATCTCACCAGCGGATAATTACTCTCACTTTTATGTCTTTCCTTAATCAGTTTGCTAAACGATTCAAACGTTTGTCAAGTGTAAGTAGAAAATAAACCTCCTAATTAAGATGTCATCTCTCCTAGGCGTGTAGCGAGGTGACAAGAATTAGCAAACCTCTTAGTTCACGCCTAGAGTCTCGCCTGAGATGTTATTAACCCTTACTGAAATTATATATACATTGTAGCCCTCAATACTTCCTTCATCTATTCATCTAAATATTCCATTTGCAATACCCAGATGTAGCAGAAGAAAAAAATTACATTTACATTACCCACATGTAGCAGAAAAAATCTGCACGGAATTCAGGACATTCAGCAGAATTTGAGACGTCAATTCTGTCACGGATTTGTTGCCGATCTTCACCGCCAATGTGAAAACTTTCTGTAAGAAAAGCCTTGGCACACTGAGGTACAGTATGGATCAGTTTCAACATGGATACGTAAGATATCCATAAATAAAAGGCCATAAAGTGAATGTCGACTTTTGAACACCATTTTGTTTTTTAATCTAAACTGGTTCAAAATTCTTTGCTGATGAATTTCTAAATATATGTTTATAGCGGTTGAAACTTTATGTTTCTGATGAAGTGAGCCAAATCTCCCACATAGATTTAAATGGGATATGCCATAAATGTCTGACAGGTGCAGGTCCCATCCCTGTGACCCCTGACTTTCTGTCCCGTATGGTGAGGAAAGTGCCAACTGCCAAATCCACGCTTACAGGAGTCCTGGAAACAGCCGGGCACACTTGCTGTGGATATGCCATAAGTGTCTGAGATGGGTATACCTCTTTCAAAGATAAAATGCTGCCATCAGTGCTAATTTCAAGGTGCAATAATGACACTAGCCAGCGAGAAAAGCGCTATGTGGGAGGAACAAGGAATGGATTACATTGTATGTTTAGGATTGTTGGCAGGAACCGGCACCTTCTGTGCGGATACGCATAGCTCATTTTCTGCTCACTTGCGTTGTTTACCAGCTATGACACTTTGCCAAACACCAATACAAACAGATGGCAAAAGCAGGGTGTGAGGCGGCGATGCATGTACAAACAGGATCTTCTAGGCAAATCAACCCATAAAACTCATATACGAGTGTCAAACTTCTAAGGTCCTGTTCACATCACAGAACCTCCCAACGTACACACTAAACAAGTCCATAGGGCTCCATTTTCCCGACGAAGGCCAAAACACTGTCCTTTTGGCCTTCATTGGGCTGGTATACCTTTTTATTAGGTATGAAATAGGGTAGTAGACTATGCTATTCTATACAACCTGATCCCACAAAAAAAGTATAAAGCACGGTATATGTTTTTAACATGGTAGCCTATGGATAACATATGTCACTGTATGGTATATGTCACAGGCATCCGATAAATATAAACGTCATGGGATTTTCAGTAGCTTTTCATGACGTATATGTTAAATGGCTGCCATAATAGCCTATGTTTAATTCACACGTCGGAGGATTTTCCTATGGTATAGGTCAAAAACGTGATGTCAAACTGGCCATAATAATAAGATGGCTGTCATCTGGCTGTCCCCGATTCCACCAGTAACATGCCTGTCTTTCGATAGGAGGCTCCAAATATCTCAAGGGAACATAGCATTGGCCAGGTAAAGGGGAAGACATTGGGGCCATCCCTATATTATCACTAATAGAGCTATCAACTCACGTAGCACTGTACATAGGACAGTATTGGGGTTACACATTGTAACAATTACAGAAGACAGTGTGGTGCAGACAAGAGAACAATTGTTTACAAGAAACATTAGGTGGACACCCTGCCCATAAGAGCTTACAACCTATAGGGAATAGATACAAGAGGTCAGGAAATGGAGTAAGTAGCTGTAGACGTTTAAGGTGGAGGTGGTGTTTGAATACTGGTTAGGGGACTCTCGCAGCAAAGTTATACAGTAATCTCTTCATTAGAGGTAAGTTTTGATGGCGCTGAACCGCATAGGGAGGGTGCCAGGAACTGCAGGGAGGACGAGGCGGATTACAAATAAGGTTGAAAAAATGCCCAGGAGCTGGATTGGGGGGAATAAAGGAGGTGTGGTTAGAGGGGATATAGGGTTGAGTTCGAGGGCATAGCCCTCTCTTAGCTTCTCCTGCTGTGTGAAGTTACACAGTCTGTTGTAGCGAGAAGACCTTTTTTTTCTAATTTTCTTCCCAGCGTGGCTGAAAAGGGCTCCGATAAAAAGGTTATGGTTGCCAAGACTTTTGCCAACTGGCTCAAGGGTTGCGCTACATTGGCGCATATAGTTTGTCAGCGCCACCCTGTAAAGTGTGCGGAGCTGTTCATTTATATGTTTAGTGCCCACAATCTGCACGGACGTGCGGCCTGGTGGTGCTATGACGAAGAATTTTGTTGCCGTTTGGCTCTATCCCCGAGAATGGTTGGGCTTTAAAGGCAACGGACGTATGTTTACAATTAATACTGGCTCAGAGTGGGAAGCAGTCTAGACCCTTTACTGGTGTGACCGCGGGTTCCGGATCCACTCCTGGGACCGCGGCCACATGTCCTACAGGAGCCTGTTTGCTCTACAATAAGGGACATTGCAGGTTCTTCGTAAACCTACAAGTTCCATTACGAATGCTACATTTGCAGGGGCACTCACGGGGCACTTCGAAGCTTCCGCAGAGGCAAGCAACCTTCTAAGGCGGCCCCCTCCAGCACAGCATAAAAGCCGGTGAGCGTCCTCGAGATGGGGCCGTGGTTAGAGCGGTTTGTCAAGATGGGGAGGTTTCTAATATCGATTTTCAACTGTTTACAGATGCATCCTGGAGCATCTGTTTCGGAGCAATTTTAGGTAGACACTGGTGCAGGGCGTCCTGGCCAGGTACTTGGGGTGCTCTCGGCTTGACGAAGAAAAATAACACTTTTGGAACTTTTTCTATTGTAGTTGCGTTGGAATTATGGGTCGAGTTTATGACTAACAAGAGGATTTGCTTTTGGACTGATAATATTGCGAATGTCCATGTGGTTAACAGTCTGTCTTCTGGGTCTTTGCCGGTGTTCACGTTATTACGGCACTTGGTTTTGAAATGCTTGTGTTTGAATGTGCGGTTCCGCGCTAACATGTACCTGGGGTTAATAACAGATTGTCGGATGCCATATGTCGTTCACAGATATCGGTCTTCTGGAAATTGCATCCGGAGGCATTGAAGAAAGGGAAGTCTTCCCCCCTTTACGTGTAGCCCTGGTCGAAGACAACTTGTGAATTTTCTGGAAGGTTCTGTAGTTTTGTCCACATAAAAGAGCCATTGTCGAGCTTGGATCAAGTGGTTGTAATTTGCTGGTGGTGATTTTCCAAGCAATGCTGGCAGACACCTGGAATCACGTTGGATTTCCTGGTACATTTGCGTAAGGTGGGTAGCAGTGCATCCGTGGCGAACAAGCGTTTAACAGGGGTTGCTTTCATGCTGAAGTTATGAGGTGTTCAGGATGTTACTAAATAATTTGTTGTTCGCCAAGCACTCAGGGTATGGAAGGAATGTACAACGCGCGATATGTGGCGTCCGGTGTTCTTTGAATTGCTTGCCAGAATTTTGGACATCTTATTAGAAGTTTGTGTTTAGGACAGCGTTTGTTCTAGCTTTTTTTCAGAGTTTTGCAGATTAGCGAGTTGGTCGCCCCCAGTGTTAGAAAGGTTGGAGGCTTGTTGGCGGATGACGTGGTTGTATTGCATGATCCGGTAAGGCTTTGTATTCGCAAATCCAAAACAGACCAGACTAGTAAAGACGCTTGGATGTCGCTTGGGCGTGTGGGGGGTTGATACGAGTCCTGTAGCTGCTGTCCGGCTTCTCTCTCACCTGTTTCCAGTTTACGGCGGTTTTCAAGTCCTACCTGCAGACGTTAGATTTGCCGGGTAAGGATTTCGGAACACATTCGTTCTGTATAGGTGCTGATACAGAGGCAGACGCCCTGGGCTTGGGTGAGAGAGATCAGGCATTTGGGTCAGTCTGACTGCTACAAGTCATATGCGTGTGAGGCCTGACTTGATTTGTTAGTAGTCTGTTAGTTTTGACACCCCTCTGTATGTTTTGGTAGGCGCTTGGGGGGTGATACCTGTCCTGTAGCTGCGGTGCAGCTTCGGTAGGTACAGCTATTGCCTGAGAGTTTCTATTAGTCATGATGGCTCCGGCGGTCCTCATTGTTCACACAGGGGGGTAACAACCTTAGCCAAATAAAATTGGCGGAACTGTAGTCCCTAATAAAAAAAAAAAAAAAAGAGAGACTTGGACCGCTTCCGTTGCCTTTTCCCTCAGTGCATACTGGTATGATCGGAGGTGATAGCGCGTACTGTCTGGAGGAATGCGAGAGATATCTCGGCCATAGAAAGAGCACAGACTTTTGAATGTCCGGATTTCGCGTTTTATGCGCCCCCTGGGAGGTGTCGCACTTGGACATCGTTCTTTGGAAGGGGACAATGGGGATTGGTTAGGCCCGGTGTTCATCTGAACGATATCGGGCTAGATATTTTCCTTTTGGTCCTACAGGATGGAGTGGAGAGCGGTTTATTGTTGCAGGGTGGGGGAGGTCGATGAATTAAGGTGGTTTCTCATCTTCCCTCCTTAGCGGAGCTATTGTCATGAAAGCAGGATAGGATGCCCTACATGCCCGCTGCTTGGCAGTGGTTGGTTGGCAGTGGTTGGTTGGCATATCAGGACAAGATGAAAGAGAGAATGCTAACTAAAGCCTTCAGGCTAGTTGTTGGAGATGTTTTTTGTTATTTATAATAAAGCTGTGGCTACTTTACCACACAAGGTGTGTACTTTTTAATTAATTTAGTTATTTATGAGCGACAGGGAGTTAAAAGGTGTAGACTTTCCCTGCAGTATTAAGTGAGCATTTAGTGGGTTGGAAAATGTCAGGTGGAACGAGGGAGAGGGTTCCAGAAGAGAGGGGAAGCACAAGAGAAGTCTTGTATGTATAAGGGTATGTGCACATAAATGCAATAAATGTCCCGAAAAACGGCTAAAAAAAATCGGAAGCAGAACGCCACCAAGCATCTGCCCATTGATTTAAAAAACGGCTAAAAAAATCGGAAGCAGAACGCCACCAAGCATCTGCCCATTGATTTCAATGGGAAAAACTGCATTCTGTTCCGACAGGCTGCTTTTTCCACGGCCGTCTTTCAAAACGGCCACGAAAAAGAAGTGCATGTCACTTCTTCAGCCGTTTTTGGAGCCATTTTTCATAGAAAAACTGCTCCAAAAATGGCCGTGAGAACTGCTGCGAAAATCACCAGTGGCTTTAAAAACTTCTGAAAATCTGGAGCTGTTTTCCCTTGAAAACCGCTCCGTATTTTCAGACGTTTTTGAGTTTGTGTATGCACATACCCTTACTAAAAAAAAAACATCTGAAAATACTGAGCTGTTTTCAAGGGAAAATAGCTCCTGATTTTTAGCCGCTTTTTAAGCAAACTAGCATTTTTCAGACGTTTTTCTATAGTCAATGAAAAACGGCTCTAAAAACCTCTCAAGAAGTTACATGCACTTTTTACGCGCCATTTTGTTCAAAACAGCCGCGTAAAAATACACCCCGTCTGAACAGAATGCCGTATTTCCCATTGAAATCAACGGGAAGATGTTTGGCGTAGTTCTGCTTCCGATTTTTCAGCCTGAAAAACGGCCGAAAATGTGCTGTGTGAACATACCCTAAGAGTGTAAGTAGGTTGTCACAGAGTAGAGGTTGCATGTAGAAAAGGATATGTGAATTTAAGAACTGTAGGATGGACTCTGTAGGTTAGGCTTTGGATTGGATTCTTTGTGTGATGGGCAGTCATTGGAGGGACTGACAGAGGGGGTGGCAGTGGAGGAGTCATCTATTAGAGATAAGGATAAACTGGGGAGATCATAGTCTGTACCTTGGTAGTCCACAGGTATTCTAGCTGGGATATATGTCCCAAAATTTTGGTAGTCTAGTGTGAGGTGTAGCGTTTTCAGGCGTATTTCGGGGCATTTACGCCTCGAAAAACACCTGAATAAACGGAAGTTGAACACCTAAAAACAGCTACCCATTTCAAATGGGAAAAACATCATTTAGTTCATACACTGATTTTTTTCCTGTTTTTAAAAACGGAGCGTAAAAAGACGATCCGTAAAAAGAAGTAGCATGTCACTTCTTGAGGTGTTTTTTGGAGCGGATTTTCCATTGAACACTATGAAAAACACCTCAAAAGAAGCTTCATTTCCAGCTTCAAAAACGCCTGAAAATCAGAGGCTGTTTTCTCTGAAAACAGCTTCGTATTTTCAGACATTTTTGAGTTTGTGTGTGCACATACCCTAACACAAGCGCCATTAAAAGGCGCACACACAAGACCACATAAAATAAAGACCGTTAACGTTGAACGATAATAACCACTGTATTTACTGTATGTGTTCACATCACCGCTGCCCTTCCGTTGAGGCGTTCCGTCGGGTTAACCCCCTCAACGGAAAGGCAAACAAACCCTAGCTTCCGTTTCCCTCACCATTTATCTCAATGGTGACGGAAACGTTGCTAAAGGTTTCCGTTTGTCACCGTTGTGACAGGGTTCCGTTGTTTTGACTAAATCAATAGCGCTGTAGACTGCGCTATGGATTCCGTCAAAACAACGGAACCCGCTATGGTATGGTTAAATTCTTCAAATAATGACTAACAAAATTTGGGATGTGTTGAAAGCTGCTTTAGCTAAAATTGAAACAACAAATGTATGAGAATCACCTGGTGCGACACCATCGCAGTCTGAGTCATACCTGAAGGAATCAGAACCGTTATTCAGGGATTCATATTTCTGCGGTGTAGCACCGCTGGAAACACATGTAGCTGGGTATGTTTGCGAAAAAATGTTGAAAATGGAATTTGTGGCTGTTTGGTCTTTGGTTTCCATTGACCACTTGACAGCGGACAAGGAGACACGTTTTGAAAAATCAGATGATAAAAAGCGAAAAGCGGCTAAACCATTTGGGAACCAGCTACAGGCCTTTTCTATTATGACAAGTATATTATGTCAACGGAAACCTGAGATTTCACATGAACTCTCTACTTATGTAGACACTATTTTCTCAGCACATAAGCTTCACGGTGGCTCAGCGTGGTGGGGATATGATGAAGAGTTCAGGCGTAGGTTGGCATTAAAGCCTGAGTTTGGTTGGGCCAGTTATATGCCATCGCCATCTTGAGGATGAGGGCAATGGTGATAACCAAGGACCTCTGTTGAAAGATCATGCTCATCTAAACTATATCGGCCTGGATATATTTCTTTGGGGCCTTCCAGATACAATAAACAGGGCCATTTTCCTTTTGCTGGGTGGGGGTAGGCGCTCCTTTGGCGTATGACAGGACCTTATCCCTTCCAGACAAGAGGGCATAATGGAGGTCACCTGACAGAACAAAGACATGCCCACCACAGCCACAT
The DNA here is from genome assembly GCF_050947455.1 of Rhinoderma darwinii. NCBI lineage: Eukaryota > Metazoa > Chordata > Amphibia > Anura > Rhinodermatidae > Rhinoderma > Rhinoderma darwinii. The sequence goes on along the minus strand of NC_134689.1, from coordinate 382,461,214 downwards.
TGGCATGGCATGCTAGGTGGCTATATGTACAAATACCTACAAGTTCTCCATGTGCATTTATTTATTGTTTTAATAAAGCTGTGGCCTAACTCCAATTTATACATTCACAGTTGTATTGTATTTATTAGGAATGTGCCTGTTTTGGCCTTGTGGACGCAGGCGATTTTTTCAAATCTAACGTGTCACTTTATGTGGTAATAACTTGGGAATGCTTTTACCTATCCAAGTGATTCTGAGATTGTTAGTGGAAAAATTTGATCAATAAGTTCAGTATTTTGTTTGTGAAAAACACCACATTAGAGAAAATTTGTAAAAATTAGCATTTTTCTAAATTTAAACATATCTGCTTGTAAAACAGATAGTAATACCACTCAAAATTGTTACTAATTAACATTTCCCATATGTCTACTTTATGTTTGCATCGTTTTTTGAACATCTATTTTTCTACGACGTTACAAGGCTTAGAACTTTAGCAGCAATTTCTCACATTTTCAAGAAAATTTCAAAAACCTATTTTTATAGGTACCAATTCAGTTCTGAAGTGCTTTATATATTAGAAACCCCCATAAGTCACCCAATTTTAAAAACTGCAACCCCTCAAAGTTTTCAAAACAGCATTTAGAAAGTTTCTTACCCCTTTAGGTGTTTCACAGGAATTAAAGCAAAGTAGAGGAGAAATGTACTAATTTCTTTTTTTTGTCAGAAAATCCATTTTAATCATTTTTTTCCTGTAACACAAGAGGTTTTACCAGAGAAACGCAACTCAATATTTATTGCCCAGATTCTGCCGTTTTTAGGAATATCCCACATGTGGCCCTAGTGCCCTAATGGACCGAAACACAGGCCTCCAAAGCAAAGGAGCACCTAGAGTATTGTGGGCCCTCCATTTTATTAGAATATATTTTAGGCACCATGTCAGGTTTGAAGAGGTCTTGTGGGGCCAAAATAGTGGCAACACCCCCAAAAAGACACCATATGGCAAACTAGACCACTCAAGGAATTTATCAAGGGGTATAGTTAAGATTGTAACCCCGGATTTTTTTTGCTGACTTTAGTAGAATTCGTCCGTAAAAATTAAAACCTAAATTTTTTCCAATAAAAGAAGAAAAAGCACACAGAGTTGTAAAGCAATTTTTCCCTGATTACAGCATTACCCCATATGTGGTAAACAACTGCTGTTTGGACACACGGCGGGGCTCAGAATCAAAGGAGCGCTATTTGGCATTTGGAGCTCAAGTTTGCTGGATTTGTTTTCGGGTGTCAAGTCACATTTGACAACCCCTTGCGGGACTAAATCAGTGGACAGCCCCCAGACGTGACCACATTTGGCGAAACTACAGCCCTAAAAAGACTATCTAGGGGTATAGTGAGCGTTTTGATCCCATAGGTTTATTGCTGAATTTATTGTAATTAGGCCGTCAAAACTTCTATTGTATTTTTATGTATTTATTTTTATTTTTTTATGGTGTTCACTGTGCACCATAAATGACATATTAATTTATTCTGCGGGTCGATACAATTACGGCGATACCATATGTATAAGTTTATGTTTTACTGTGGTTGCACGATAAAATCACAGTTTTAAAAAAATGATTTTGTTTTTGTGTCGCCATATTCTAAGTGCCATAACTTTTTTATTTTTCCATCAAGAAAGTTGTGTGAGGGCTTGTTTTTTGCAGAACTGTAGTTTTTATTGGTACCATTTTGGAGTACATGCAACTTTTTGATCTCTATTTATTCAATTATTTGGGAGCTGAAGTGACAAAAAAAATAGCGATTCTGGTATAGTTTTTTTTATGGCAGTCACCGTGTGGGATAAATGACATTTTTATAGTTCAGGCCGTTACGGACATGGTGATACCAATTATGCATAGTTTATTTTTTTTCTAATAATATATATACTTTATAAGGGAAAAGGGGCGTTTTTTTAAATTTTATTTTGAAAGTTAACTTTTTTACTTTTGTAAAAAATTTGTAACTTTTTTTTTTTAGTCCCACTAGGGACTTGAAGATCTAATTGTTGGATCGTTGTTATAATACCCTGCAATACTTATGCATTGCATGGTATTATACCTGTCAGTTTCACACTGACAGGGAGCATATTAGGCAGGACCTAATCGCCTTCCATAGATGGCAGACCCGAAGCCTTTGTTAGGCTTCCGGTTGCCATAGCAACAATCGAGCCCCCCGCAATCGTGTAGCGGGGTGCCGATATTGTTGGAACAACTCAAATGTGGCGGTCGCTACGGACTGCCACATTTAAGGGGTTAATCGGTTCGGATCACTGCTGTGATCCGACCCGATGTTTTCCCCTAGTACTAAGGCTACTAGTAGCAGCCTGTACTGGGAGATGCCGGGCTGCGGGGAGCGCGTGTGCGCTCTGTTAGGAGCACTCGTAGATTAAACAGGCTGCAGGCACAAGGACCAGTGCTGCAGCCTGTTGATCTACGTGGGGTGGTCGGGAAGGGGTTAACAGGCCCTGGAAGGCTTGGGTTTTCCTGGTTTACCGTTATCAGTCTTCTCTCAGCTGCTCTTTTCCAGGCGAGCAAATAAAAGAATGGCCACGTATCCAAACGGAGACTGGCTTATCTAGAAAATAATTATAACATTAAGAGAAAACAAGACCTGGTCTTACATATAATACTTAAACCTATTGGAATCTCTTCTTCCCAAGGTTTTAACGGTCACCTGATCCAAACCCATTCTAGCTGCTTCTGTAGCAGCACCAACACGAAAAGAATGAGATGAAAAACCAGAACCTTCAGAGTCTGAAAAAGTCCCCCCCCCGCTCACTAGTTTTAAAAGTTTTTAGCGAGAGCCACATTCACTTGCATTCTCAGGCCACATATACAAATAAATACTAGAGGCTGCAGGCTACTTTATTCCCCGTGTAGGCCGGCGTGCAGTGCTCCATCCGTGGCAGGAAAAGGGCAAGGTAAGTACAATGCCATCAACAGGGGGAGGCATCATCCACAGGGGGGAGGTGCTGCCGCGCTGTGGGACAACTGTCCCGTACTGTAATCATGTTTTTCAGTACGGGACAGTAGTTCCACCGAGAGGCAGGGACTCCTAGCGTCGTACATAACTATGATGCCCAGCTCCCTGCAGTGTGTTCAGTTCAGGACTAAGGCCTCATGCACACGACCGTGTTCGGTCCGTGATATACGGTCCGCATGTCGGCCGCTTGTCCCGGACCGTACAAAGTACAGGGAGCCGGGCTCCTAGCATCATACTTATCTATGACGCTAGGTGTCACTGCCTATCCACGTAACTACTGTCACACACTAAAACATGATTACAGTACGGGACAGTAGTTCCGCGGACAGGCAGTGACCCCTATCGTCATAGATAAGTGTGATGCTAGGAGCCCGACTCCCTGCACTGTGTTCGGTCCGGGACATGCAGCCGACATGCGGACCGTATATCACGGACCGAACACGGTCGTGTGCATGGGGCCTTACGGCCAAAATAAGTTTCGTCCTTTACGGACCGAACATGCTCGTGTGAATGCAGCCTAACTGCCCCGCTCCGGCGCTGCCAAGACTTAGAGGGAACATTGTAACTAAAGCCCATTTGAGTTTTAAGACCAAACACAGGACACACATTTAGATGGTTTCATTCTCTCAATTCGATCTTGTTACCTTTACCCTAACGGTCAGTCTTATAATCTGGTGACGGAGCCTCTTTTAGTGCCCTATCTCCTACATAATGTGATCGGCGCTGTAATGTAGATAAGTGTTTTATTTTGAACAACGATTATTTTTGAGCAAGTTATGAGCAATTTTAGATTTATGCTAATTTATTTCTTAATGACCAACTGGGCGTATTTTTACTTTATACCAACTGGGCATTGTTAAGAGAAGTGTATGTCGGTGACCAGCGTCATACACTTCTCATTGTTCCAGCCCAGCTTCTTTCACTGCACAATCAAACTGTAACAATGGGCTGGAACTATGAGAAGTGCATGATGCTGATTGGTCAGTCATACACTTCTCTTCACAACACCAAGTTGGTACAAAGTAAACACACCCAGTTGGTCATTAACCCCTTCCCGACATTTGACGTACATGTACGTCATGGAAAGCATTGACTTCCCGCAAAATGCCGTACATGTACGTCAAATGTTTGGCACCGGCTCAGAAACTGAGTCGGTGCCATCATCACCGGATCTCAGCTGTATCTTACAGCTGACATCCGACTGTAACGGCGGGGACCGAAATTAGCTTCGATCCCCGCCATTAACCCCTTAAGTGCAGCGCTCAAACGCGATCGCTGCACTTAAGGTGTTTGCAGCTCATCGGAGCCCCAGCAATGAAATTGCCGGGGTTCCGGTGGCTGCAATGGCAACCGGAGGCCTAATACTGGCCTCCCGGTCTGCCTAGCACCGAAGCCGGTCAAGATCCGCCCGGCGGCGGAGCCTGATCGGCTTCCGTAGCTGCCGGCAAGATGGCGCCGGGTCAGGAGCTGATCCGGCATCATCAGCGGTGGATGTCAGCTGTACTGTACAGCTGACATCCACCTGTAACGGCAGGAACCGGAGCTAGCTCCGATCCCTGCCATTAACCCCTTCGATGCAGCAATCGAAAGCGATTGCTGCATCGTAGCGGTTACTAGCAGATCGCCAGCCCTGACAGGCAATTGGGACTGGCGACTGCTGTTATGGCAACAGGAGACACAATGGTCTCCTGCTCCCTCCATTACGGAAGCCTATTAGGCCCCGCTGGGAGGCGAAGCCTAATCGGCTTGCTGTCAGTGAATGACTGACAGATCTAATACATTGCATTACATAGGTAGTGCAATGTATTAGAAAAAAAAAAATCTGACCGTTGGACCTTCAAGTCCCCTAGTGGGACTTGAAGAAAAGTGTAAAAAAAAAGTATAAAAAAGTGCAAAAAATAAAAGTTTGAAAACAATAAAAGTTTCAAGTAATCAAATAAAACACAATCCCCCTTTTACTCTTATCAAGTCCTTTATTATTGAGAAATAATAATAAACCATATGTATTTGGTATCGCCACGACCGTAACGACCTGAGGTATCAAAATATTGTATTATTTATTGCACGCGGTGAACAGCGTAAAAAAAAACGTAAAAAACGTTACCAGAGTTTCTGTTTTTCAGTCACTTTGCCCTACAAATATTAGAATAAAAAGTGATCAAAAAGTCGCACGTATCCAAAAATGGTACCTATAAAAACTATAGCTCGTCCCGCAAAAAACAAGCCCTCATACACCTCCGTCGACAAAAAAATTAAAACGTTATGGTTCTCACAACTTTGCGACAGAAAAAAAATACATTCTTTTTACAAAAGTAATTTTATTGTGAAAAAAGTTGTAAAACATAAAAAAATGCTATAAATTAGGTATCGCCAGAATCGTACTGACCCACAGAATAAAGTTAACATGTAGTTTATAACGCATGGTGAACGCTGTATAAAAAAACCGAAAAAAGCTGTGCCAGAATTGCGTTTTTTTGTTTACCTGGCATCCCAAAAAATAGGATAAAAGGTGATCAAAAAGTCACATGTACCCCAAAATGGTACCAATAATAACTACAGCTCATCCCGCAACAAACCAGCCCTCATACCGCTACGTCTATGAAAAATAAAATTAGTTATGGCTCCAATAAGTCAGGAAATAAAAAAATATGGGGGGAACATTTCTTCAGTTTAAAGAGGCGATTTATCAAGGACCTAAAATTAGGGAACCAGGAAAGGGAGGGCCCAAACATATCCGCTGGAAGCGACGGTGCCCGTATTATACCAGGACAACACTTCCTAGCAAAATTCCCCAAACTACAAAGGTGCAGAGTGTGGACCAAAAGGGGGATAAGAAATGACACCATTTATCAGTGCGACACCGGCCTGTGCGGAAAGGATTGCTTCACAGCGTAACACACATCTATGGATTATTAATTTTTTTTCATACCACCTGACTATGCCCCTTATATACTCCGCCCCGCTTACATGTACCCCCACATTATAAAACACCAGCAATACTCAAAAAATTTAGTACCAAGCAAAATCCGCTCTCCAAAAGCCAAATGGTGCTCCCTCGGCTCTGAACCCTACAGCGTGCCCAAACAGCAGTTTCCTTCAACATATATGGCATCGTCATACCCGGGAGAACCCTTTTAACAATTTTTGGGGTGTGTGTCTCCAGTGTCATAAGCTTGGCATGACATATTTGCCACTGAATGGCATATCTAGGGAAAAATATAAATTTTTAATTTGCACCATCCGCAGTGCATTCATTTATGGAAAAGACCTGTGGGGTGAAAATGCTCACTACACCTCTTAATAAATGCCTTGAGGGGTGCAGTTTCCATAATGGGGTCACTTCTCAGGGGTTTCTTTTTATTATTTCACATCTGAGCCTCTGCAGTTGTGAACCAATACTTTGTAAATCGCCAAATTAGGCCTCCACTCCGCATGGTACTCTTCACTCCTGAGCCCTGTCATATGTCCAGGCAAAAGATTAGGGCCACATGTAGGGTGTTTCTAAAACCGGGAAACACTGCATAATAATTAGAGGGCTGTCTTGTTATGGTGGCACAAGCCGGGCACCACATATTGGCATATCTATGGAAGAAAATCCCATTTTCACTCTGCAACATCGAGTGAACACTAATTTCTACAAAACACCTGCAGGGTTAAAATGCTTACTACACCCCTTGGTAAATGCATTGAGGGGTGTAGTTTCCAAAATGGGGTCACTTCTGGGGGGTTTCCACTGTTTTGGGCCCACAGGCGCCCAGAAACCAATCCAGCAACATCTGCACTCCAAATGGCGGTCCTTTCCTTCTGAGCCCTGCCGTTTGCCCAAACAGCAGTTTATGACCACATATGGGGTATTGCCGTACTCGGGAGAAATTGCTTTACAAATTTTGGGTTCTTTTTTTCCTTTATTTGTTGAGAAAATGAAAAAATTTGCGCTAAAGCTACGTCTTATTGAAGAAAAAGGACTGTTTTTATTTTCACTGCCTAATTCTAATAAATTCTATGAAACGTCTGTGGGGTCAAAATGCTCACTACACCCCTAGATGAATTCCTCAAGAGGTGTAGTTTCCTAAATGGAGTCCCTTTTTGGGCGTTTTCATTGTTTTGTCCCCTCAGGGGCTTTGCAAATGTGACATGGCCTCCGCAAACCATTCCTGCTAAATGTGATCTCAAAAAGCCAAATAGTGCGGTTTCCCTTCTAAGCCCTGCCGTGTGTCCAAACAGCCGTTTATTACCACATGTGGGGTATTGTTTTACTCGGGAGAAATTGCTTTACAAATTTTACGGTGCTTTTTCTCCTTTAGTCCTTGTGGAAATTAGAATAAATTAGCTAAACCTACATTTTCTTTGAAAAAATTTAGATTATCATTTTCACAGCCTACTTCCAATAATTTATGCAAAAAACCTGTGGGGTCAAAACGCTCACTATACCCCTAGATAATTTCCTCAATGGGTGTAGTTTCCGAAATGGGGTCACTTGTGGGGGGTTTCCACTGTTTTGTCCCCTCAGGGGCTTTGTAAATGTGACATCGCCTCTCAAACCATTCCTGCTAAATTTGAGCTCCAAAAGCCAAACGGCGCTCTTTCCCTTCTAAGCCCTGCCGTGTGTCCAAATATCCATTTATTACCACCACATGTGGGGTAGTGTTTTACTCGGGAGAAATTGCTTTACAAATTTTGCGATGCTTTTTCTCCTTTAGTCCTTGTGGAAATTAGAAAAAAAAAAATCGCTAAACCTACATTTTCTTTGAAGAAATGTTGATTTTAATTTTCACGGCCTACTTCCAATAATTTCTGTAAAAAACCTGTGCGGTCAAAATGCTCACTACACCCCTAGATAATTTCCTTGAGGTGTCTAGTTTCCCAGATGGGGTCACTTTTGGTGGATTTTCACTGTTTTGGCACCGCAAGAGCCCTTCAAACCTGACATGGTGCCGAAAATATATTCTAACAAAAATAAGGCCCCAAAATCCACTAGGTGTTCCTTTGCTTCTGAGGCCGGTGCTTCAGTCCAGTAGCACGCTACGGCCACATGTGGGATATTTCCTAAAACTGCAGAAACTGGGCAACAAATATTGAGTTGAATTTCTCTGGTAAAACCTTCTGTGTTATAAAAAAAAAATTGTATTAAAAATTTATTTCTGCAAAAAAATATGAAATTTGTAAATTTCACCTCTACTTTGCTTTAATTCCTGTGAAATGTGTAAAGGGTTAAGACATTTTCTAAATGCTGTTTTGAATACTTTGAGGGGTGAAGTTTTTAAAATGGGGTGACTTTTTGGGGGTTTCTAATATATAAGGCCCTCAAAACCACTTCACAACTGAACTGGCCACTGTAAAAATAGCCTTTTGAAATTTTCTTGAAAATTTGAGAAATTGCTGCTAAAGTTCTAAGCCTTGTGAGGTCATAGAAAAATAAAAGGATGTTCAAAAAACGATGCCAATCTAAAGTAGACATATGGGGGATGTTAATTAGCAACAATTTTGTGTGGTATTACTGCCTGTCTTACAAGCAGATACATTTAAATTGAGAAAAATGCTAATTTTTGCAATTTTTCACTATATTTGTGTTTTTCACAATTAAATACTGAATGTATCGACCAAATTTTACCACTATCTTAAAGTCCAATGTGTCACGAGAAAACAATCTCAGAATCGCCCGGATAGGTGAAAGCATTTCAACGTTATTACCACATAAAGTGAAACATGTCAGATTTGAAAAATGAGGCTCTGTCAGGAAGGTCAAAAGTGGCTAAAGAGGGAAGGGGTTAAGAAAGTAACTCGCATAAATCTAAAAAAATTGCTCATAACTTGCTCAGAAATGATCCTTTCATAATAAAAAACACCGTTATCTACATTACAGCTCCGATCAGATTATGTAGGAGAGAGGGCACTTATGATCTGGTGACAGAGCCTCTTTAAATCTTTATCAAAATCCAAAAACCTGATTCTTCTTAAAAGGACATCGCTAAGTGACAAGTTACTCAGAATTTCTGAAAACCAATATAACCATAACAGCAAAATAAATGCTAAAATAAATGCTGATCTACAAATACTGTTTAGGATACGAAACCTCACACAAGCAGGAGATAAAACACCAGGAGCGTGGTCATGTGAATGTAAGCCAGTCTCTCGTTCAGAGGCATTTCAGCTACAGACAGCACATTCGTAAGTGATAGATATTCCTGCATTTGAACCATCCGCACATCATTTTTAAAAACTCCTTTAATTGCCTTATGTACATGACCAGATGCCACCTAGTTTGAAAGGCACCTGGTGTGAGGATCAAGGGGTGCCAGAGCAGAACTTCAGATTGATGACTCAACTTGATCTACTTTGTAGATAATCTATCACACTGACCTATATTTCACCCTGAGCCTTCAAGAGCCCTTTTGGAGAAGACCACATTCATGCTGTTTTTGCATTGGGGTGAAAGTAAGCACAATTTCTGTCTTTTCAAAACCACTGACCGAGCCAAGTGGCCAAGATCAGGCTGATTATCGCACATCGATGGAACAGAAACCAGTCAGTTTCAGAGTAATTTTCAACATCACCTCCAGCCAGGACGCGATGTCTATTCACACTCCCGACACTTCGCGAGATCATGCTGTGATTAAGTCCCACGCAAACTTTACCAAAGTGCCGGGAGTGTGAACAGACATCGCGTCCTGGCTGGAGGGGATGTCTATTCGCTCTAAAGACACTTCAGTAAAGTTAACATGGGTGTATGTGACAACATGAATGGAGAGAAGTGTACGACGCTGATTTGACCAAGTGGGCGTTGTAAAGAGAAGTGTATGACGCTGACCAAAGTTAATAAAATGCCCAGTAGGGAATTCAGAAACTAATTAGCATAAATCTAAAATAGCTGATAACTTGATAAAAAATGATCGCTTTTCAAAATAAAAACTACTGTTATCTACATTACAGCGCCGATCAGATTATGTAGGAGATAGGGCACTTATCTTGTGCCAGAGCCTCCTTAAAGGACCAGTGTCACGGCAAAAAAAAAATTGACATCAATTTGACTTTAGTGTGTTATTAAACATTTTATTTATTTGTGTATTTGTGTGTTTGTGTTTTACTTTTTTTTATTTTTTCACTTTTTCTTCCCTATGGGGGCTGCCATTTTCTTTTCCATTTCTGTGTCGATTAACGACACATACAGACATGGAATACGGCAGCTACAGTCCCATAGTGAATGCGAACGGGGCCCGTTCCATCCACTAACATGTACGCCGCTGTGTGGGAACGGCGCATGCGCCGCTCCCACACAGTACAATTTGAACTGTGCGCCGTCCGGCGCCATTTTCCTGTGAACCGGAAGTCGCGGCCGGACAGTAAGATTACTACTTCCGGTTGCAGCTTCCGGACTGGTGCACTTGGAGCGGCGGTAGCAGACGGAGCGGATGGACCGGCAGGAGCAGGTAAGTTATTTCTATGTATGTTCGTGTTTTAGTGTGTGTTTACGACTGTATGTTAACCTACTACACTGTGTGTTAGCTCAAAAAAAGGAGACACACAGTGTAGGAGGTTTGACCGTTCAATCCCCTCGTTTCTCCCGGCACTAGCCAGGATAAAGAAGGGGGGTTCTGAGAGCTCACTAGAGCGAGTGAGTTTTCTCAAATTTTGCAGCATAAAGCAATGTGGTTGCTTTACCACATGCAATGCTGCAATTTTGGGAATTGCTCCATCTAGTGACCAGCGCTGGGAAATATTATAAATTAGAGTCTAATTTATATTTCCTGACTCGTGAAAAAAATAAAATTAGAATGTCTAATCACCTATACACTGTTTAACTAAAAAAAAAAAAAAAAAAAAAAAATGTTTTTCTAGCGACACATTACCTTTAAGCAAAATCCATCCCTAGTTGGAGAGAAAAGGAGACATTACAGGAAGTAAGGGTTTGTCACTTCACTGCCTGCCAATAGAAGTCTATGGAGCGGGGAGGTGGAGCAGAGTGAGAGAAGACAGAAGAATTCTATAGAGGCGAAGAGCAGAAGTAGGGAGGAATGTGAGACCATAGATGCCTATGGAGAGGGGGAAAAAGAAGCAGAGAAACACAGACACCAGTCCCACTGCCTATAGTAGTCTACGGAGAGGCGAGAGGTAGCAGAGTGAGAGACACAGACACACAGCAGCTTCTGGTAAGTTATAGCTCACCCCAGTGCTGGATTCGCAGCTACACTGCTCATTGCTGTATAATCTCCTGCATAATGCACACAGATAGGAAAGAGATCGGACAGCAGGATTCTCCTCATCTATGTGTGCAGTGTATAGAGGACATAACAGTTAGGCTCCAGTTTGGTTCAGCAAAACCGCAGGAAGTCCATATATTGCGGCAGATTGGAAACTAAAATGGGCCACATTATGACCATCTGAAACCTCTCGGATATAGGAACAGCTGCTCCCATTGCCGATCAAGCCTGGGGTCTTGAGATTTAGAATCTTCAAACCCATGCTTTAACTGGAACAATAGAAATAACTAAAAGGGAAACCGTGGGTATCACCCATGTTTTCTAGAGTCCTGAACAACAAATCTGCCTAGCGATTCAATACTAACTCCCTGCTTCTGTATCACTGGGTAGCGGTTCATAGGTCTTAGGCTCCTCAACGTCTAGTTCTGCAGGGAGTGTAATGGTAGCCCATACTGGTTGCTTGCCAGATCTCTAGAGTAGATAGAAGACTGGGGACTTTTATTTACTGGGGACTCTTTTTGCGGGAAATATCCATAAGGGAGGTCATGTGTCCAGCTCTTTGCTAGTCTGCCGCTAGTAAAACATGACATTTAAAAATAAACCAGTGTTTCTACGGTTAATGGAACTGAACTAATGGAAATGGCTTGCTGCTGTGAGGAGGAAAGATCACGCTGCCTCCAGAACCTAGTGCCCCTCAACACAATTCCCTGCCAGTGTAGACCATAAACCAGGGTCGGCTCCAGCTGTTCAATTTTCAAAGTGAACAATTCCATGCCAGGCTGCCACGAGAGACATTTTCCACTTGATGCAAAAGCACGAACATGCTGAGACATATTAGAAGGAAGGCACACGTTATACTTCTAACACTGCATTAATATTTATTCAGATATGATGCTCTTCAACAAATGTATACACCGGTTACAGATGGAATGGACCACAGAGCAAACTATTACACCAATATTCACAAACATCAGATAAACCCCACATTAAACTTCTTTCAACCTGCGGAGGAGAGGGCTGGCTGTAAAAACAGGAGATAAATTAATAGAAGGATTGATGACGGGAGAATAAAAGTCCACACAAGACGGGAGCAGGACGTGTGGCGGCGAGATATAGCCCTGACGAAGCCAAGGACAGAGTAGTACCACCTGCGTAGACTAATACAGAGGTAGACAACAGGCGGCTGTCCATCTGTAACACAACTGCAAGCAGAGGTATGTGCCGCTCGCTTATAGGTGGCATCCTGGGAGTTGAAGCTCAAACGGACAGCTGCGTCTTGTCTAGACTAAGAAAGCACGGCAATCACCTTCACTAATTCATTTCCAGATAGTGGCGTCTAAGAACATGTCGATTTTGAGGTCGCGGCAAACCACGTGCACATCACTGCACAAATACACACATGCCACAAGCGTGTCTGACCCCGATCGCTGCTTTACCACGTCATGACTAGGGCCTAGATTAAAACCGTAAGATTGTCTAATATGAGAATATAGCGGCCACATATAAGATGCGCCTGTTCCGACTGCAGCGACGTTACATGACGCAGGTACGGCAACCTGCAGAGAATCTGTAGATCGGAATCCCTTCATAAATGGTAAACCCAGGGATGAAGTGCAATTGTATCGCCTGGATTATTATTTTTTGTTAAACAAATTTCAGGTTAAAGTGATGCCTTCTAATATGCAGACACAGAGAAATGGCCATATCTGCCCTGCTCCTTCCAAGGGGCCCTTAACAGACAGACTCTGGAAACTGAGGGAAGTGGAGCTGAGGAATGGCGGAGGATTTCAGTGCTTGGCGGAGGAGTCTCGAGGGTAGAACTCTGCCAGGGTGCTTGCTGGGATTCTCTTGAGCATCTCCTTTGGGAAGATTCGAAGTAGCTGCCAGCCGATGTCCAATGTCTCAAATACTGTGCGGTTATCATATGGACCTAAAAGGAGGAGACCGGTGTTAGGGTGCAGCAGATATCAGGAGCACGGACAGGTGACACACAGCGAATCAAATTTGCATGATTAGTCAGACTACGAAAATACAAAATAGTTACGTAACATTGCTTTTACCATGTACTGCCACCATGTGGTTGCTAGTGAGAACTACAAAACCAAATTCTGTAAAAAAAATAAATAAATATACCTATGATTGTTCCTGGAATATCTGGGGTTAATAATGGGCCACGTCAGACCCCCCTGGTGCCCTCGCTGCTCCCCATCCACGAGTACCAAAAGCTGCTATTATCCTTTAACGAGCAACTAGTTGCTAAGGTAACTGACTGCCACCCACACATACACATCCCCCATGTGACAGCCCTTTACAAGCTATTTAAAGGAGGGTTGAACAGCGGGATCGGCAGCGATAACGGGTGATGGCTCAGAAGCACCCGGAGAAACCCTGCCGCCATTTAACTCTTACACTGCTGAAAAGATACTAAATCGCACAAGTAAAATGTATTAACGAGCGAGTCCGTGATTGTATCGTATACCATCATGGCAGCTGCCAGACCAGGGAATGCAAGGTGAGGAGCATCAGAGACTCTGCAGTCATCATTCAGTAGGGGGCGCCACCACAGCTGGTATTCGGGTAGGTTTTGCACTCACACTAAAGAGAAAAGTGGCTAGAACTTATGGTATTAAAAGCATCGTCCATAAACCATTTATCTAGTCACTTGGCGCCTGATCTTCAGTCTATCTATAAATCAGGTGCTGATAGACGGACTACTTCCTAGTATTGTGTATATAGATCCGGCAGTCCACCACAGGGTTGTAGAACTCGATAACCCGGCACAAATTAAGGATCTACAGTCTGTGCCCCTGCGCTGTGACTATAGATGCTCACTGGTCCCACAAGTATTGTCCACATGAACTGGATAAATACAGTCGCATACTAAATATTGCGGTCGGCAGACCGCACTCACGGATCACTGGACTACACGTTAACTGCCATAATTAGAGGGAGATAAGTAGCTGTCAGAAACCCCTGGCCGCAGCTTATCACTCAGGGAGGATTGAAGTCCCCATTTTTTTTTTAAAAAGCCTGTTAATACTGGTGAAAAATGCAGGTTTGGCCAACATTAATGTAACGTGCATAAGGGCGCCAAACTGGACATCGCTTAGGGCATTTATAGGACGTTCTGCTAAACGGGCGCCAGTGGTTACACCAGCAACATGGCGGAGCACCCCATGCGATGGAGGCCAACATGGGCACTCTGTGCGTCTTGTGACACCCTGGATAGGGCGTGCTCCGATACACACATTTATTTTTAACGCAGATCGGGGCGCTGTTTAGTGAGTGCTGTTACCCTCTAGCATCAGTTGAGATTCTCAAGAAGACAACCCCTATGAAAATAGAGGACAGCCCAGTGATCAGACGATTGCCGCTGGTCTGGTTTCCCTAACCTCAGGAGGGAAGCCGCACCTGGCCATTCATTTCCGATGCAAAAGATTGGGCAACTATGTATGGCATGGACCATTAGATGGTCCCAGATACGCCCTCCTCTATGATGTCCATATGCCCATTAGGGCATAAGGAAACTAGTGGTCATGACAAGCCTTTTAAGTTCCCAAATACCAATGGCACTAAGAGGTTAATACATGCAATTGTTTCAAACATTTTTCCATATTATAGCGGTTCCTGCCCAACATCTTCCGCCGTTGTATTTCGGGAAAGTATGCATTTAAAGTTCTCAGGACGCAGGTGTCCAGTCATGTGATCCACCCTACTCCTGTGTTAGAGCGCCACCATCTTATGTACTAATCTAAGTAGGCACAAATGTGACCGACTGACAAATGTACCTGCCCTTGGCTTGGTCAATCCTGCGTTATTCCGCTTCTGCGGCCGGGTGACAACAGTTCTGCACAGCCTCCAAAATGGTTGCCTAAAGTTACAGCTTTGCCCACAGGCACAATAGGAGGATAAACCCTGGCTCTAACAAGTGGAATACGCTACAAACTACCAACGCGTAAGCTCTTCTTCAGTCGGTGAGCCCTTTTAAGTTAAAGGGGTTTTTCCCCAACACACATGTATCTGCTGTGCACAGGACAGAAGATAAATGTGTGATTGCTGGGACCCCGAGCGATGAGGAGAATGGGGGACTGGAAGCCCCCAAAGTACTCCATTCATTTCTATGGGGCTTCCAGGACCGCTGTCTCCAGCAACTCCATAGAAATGAGAACGCAGGTCGAACGTGCGCACCATGGCTGCATTCTTATGGAGCACTTCAGTGGCCTTTCGGTCCCCCGTTCTCATTTCCGGCAGTCAGACCCCCAGCCATCACACATGTTTACCCTAACCTGTGGACAGGGGATACGTGTGTGGGAAAACCCCTTAAAGTCAGTGAATTTCTATGAAAAAGCAGAAGTGACAAACCTGACTCTGCTACATAGAACTGCATATTGTTAAAGATTGGGCTTGTGACAAATGGTTTGGCTTAGTCATAGACTGCCCTCACCCACAATTACATTTGAAAAAGTCAACATACATTTCTAAAATGGCATCTATTTATAGACAGGGTTAACAGGAGACCGCAAAATAAAAACATTGTGTTTCCAATGAAGCAAATATGATTTAGTGATTATACAGAGAAAACTAGCGCCACCGGGTGGTGAAATTATGAACAGCATGTCAAACACGTAGATTCGCTTTAAGAAATAATATATAGATGAGATGGCCGGCAAACAGCCTAGTAGGAGCCACAATAACCCAATGACGACGCAGCTCAGCAGCCCCCGTCAGGGAACCAGAAGGATTTGCCACAGCAAATTTCTCAGATGTATGAACCACCCTAACAATTAGTACCCAGAGAAAAAACGGTCGCCAGGTCAAGTAGAAAATCATCCCTGGTAACCCAATTTTGCTCACTGCACTTTATGCATTCGGCAGAATTTGTGTCAAAACATTTGTCGGCAGAGAGTTTGCAGTGACTGTCAAATGACAGTGACGGTGCTGCCCGGCAGGAAGCTACATACATCCAGCCGCCAACAAAATGCTGCCTGTAAGTAGCTTCCAAACCGCAGAGAGAACATCACAGGGGCGTCCCATACATGAGTTCATGGGAGAGAGGAAAGCCTTGCTGTGACTACTGGGTGTGTGGAGGCTTATTGTGACTGAACGCCAAGGATTAGGGGGGAGTGGTAAGTGTGACCCTGCTGGATTAGTCATATGACTAATAGGGAAGTCGTGGTGGGCGGGGAAAAAGAAGTCCTGCTGAAACTACAAAGGGAAGTTCTATTCGTACTACTGGGGGGGGCAAAAATGTCATTTTAGGTTAAAGGGGTAGGATAGGCCATCAATGTCAAATTGGTGGGGGTCAGACTCTTGGCACCTCTGCCAATCAATCGTTTGAGGGGTCGTAGACTGTACTATGAATGTGATGGCGTTGCACAGTATGGATCAGTGTATGGAATGAAGGTAAAGCAGCGCTCTGGGATGGGCTGTTTATCTCACCAGAAAACCCCTTTAAGGCCAGGCTTGCACGCCATCGGTAGCAGTGAGATTGCGGGACAATGGTATCTGCCGTTACTACTAACCTTGGGCGATAAAATTCTTCTCAAACTTGTGTAGGAACTCCAAGTAGAGCAGATCGTCAGAGGTCAGAGCTTCTTCACCCACTACGGCTTTCATGGCTTGTACATCTTTTCCAATGGCATAACAGGCATACTGGGGGGAGGGGAAAAATGGCCAACCCAAATATGTTATGAGGATATTGCAGCAGAGATTCTTTAGCTTTTTACTCATGTTTGTTATGGATAATACAGAATGATAGAAGCTGAAACAGGAGAGTTACCAGATGCTTCACGGCTGTGACACCCGGGCGTTTAATAGGTTGTAGTGGCGTTTGGCACATTAACACAACGCAGGCATGACATGAAAAGTCACACTGTCTCGAATACGCCAGATCAGAATTGGCTTTAAAAATAATTGTCCGTAATCTGTGGCTCTCCAGCAGTTGTTAACCAACTCCCAGCATGTCCTGATGGAGACTATTGCTATATAGAAATTAAAGGGGTATTCCATCTTATAAAGCGGCGGCATATTGCTAGGACATGCCATCACTGATCTGTGGAGGTTTGACCTCTGGGACCCGCACCAATCCAGAGAATGAAGGGTCGCAGAACTGATTTCGTTTTTCTTGCACAACCATCTGTGCAGGGATAACTTACAAACGCAGCGCTGAATAAGAGGTGCAGTCCCTTCGTTCTCAGGATTGATTGGGGTCCCAGAGTTCAGACCCCACCATTTATAAAGTTATGGCATATCCTAGTGATCTGCCACCACGCTATAAGATGGGAATAATCCTTTAAGTCAGTTAGAGCCCCATCTTCCCAAGTTAGTGAAAGGGTGCCATGAGAATCTTTGGGCTTCAATAGACTCAATAAGGACACGGGCACTACTTTGCCCATATACTAAAGCGTAATGCACTCACCAGCTGGTTAGACACATCTGAATGATCCTTCCTGGTCATACCTTCACCAATGGCAGATTTCATCAGACGGGAGAGTGAGGGCAGAACATTAATTGGGGGATAGATCTGAGGAGAACAAGTACATTCTTACAGTCTATTGAGTAAGTTTTGTATACCATGGATTTTGTGTCAGTGCCAATACTTGCCCAACACCAACCTGTCTGTTATGTAGCTGCCTTTCTACATAGATCTGCCCCTCCGTAATGTATCCCGTCAAGTCAGGGATGGGATGAGTGATGTCTGCAAGAAACGAGGCTCAATAAGATCATTTCTAGATGATATTCAGGAAACCAGCAGCACAGCCATAAACATTTCTTTAAAGGAACAGTGTCACCAACATTTTTTTTTTTATATCAGTTTTATGATAGGGTTTTATTAAAAACTTTTATATTTGTGTGTTTGTGTGTTACTTTTTTCTATTTTTACACTTTCTCTTCCCTATGGGGGCTGCCATTTTTTTTTCCATTTCTGTATGTGTCGATTAACGACACATACAGACATGGAATACGGCAGCTCCAGTCCCATAGGGACTGCGAACGGGGCCCGTTCCATCCACTATCGTGTACGCCGTGTGTGTGGGAACGGCGCATGCGCCGCTCCCACACAGTCCGATTTGAAATGCGCGCTGTCCGGCGCCATTTTCCTGTGGACCGGAAGTCGCGGCCGGGCAGTAAGATTACTACTTCCGGTCGCGGCTTCCGGACCGGAGGGAGCGGCGGCGACTGGAGCAGGTAAGTTATTTCTATGTATGTTCGTGTTTGTGTGTGTTTACTACTGTATGTAAACCTACTACACTGTGTGTTAGCTCAAAAAATGGCGACACACAGTGTAGGAGGTTAGACCGTTCAAACCCCTCGTTTCTCCCGGCACTAGCCAGGATAAAGGAGGGGGGGGATTCTCAGAGCTCACTAGAGCGAGGGATTTTTTCCCAATTTTGCAGCATAAAGCAATGTGGTTGCTTTACCACATGCAATGCTGCAATTTTGGGAAGTGCTCCATCTAGTGACCAGCACTGGGAAATGTTATAAATTAGAATCTAATTTATAATATTTCCTGACTCGTGAAAATAAAAAATTAGAACAATGTTTAATCACGCAAGCACGAAAGATAATCCAGCGACGTGTATTTGATTTATTCACCGAGCATAACACACACTTGCAACGTTTCAACCCACGAATGGGTCTTTATAAAGCACGGGATGAAACGTTGTTAGTGTTTTTATGTTTGGTGAATGAATCAAACACACTTCATTGGATTATCTTCAGTGCTGCAGTTCCTTTACTATATGAAGATTATCAATGTACTGACAAGCACTGACCGTCATTTGGCATAGTGAGGATAGGTATCTGTGTGATGGAGCCATTTCTCCCCTCCACCCTGCCGGCTCGCTCGTAAATCGTGGCCAAATCCGTGTACATGTAACCTGGGAAGCCTCTTCTACCAGGCACCTCCTCACGAGCCGCTGACACCTGGCGGAAAGAAGAAGGGCGCAGATTAAAGAAAACTAAACCTTGTTCTGACACGTCATGCTCCTTCCAAACGGTTAACCCCCCCGCCCCCAAACAAAAAACCACACACACACAAAAGATAGTCAGTAAGGCTATGTTCACACTGTTGTCTGAGACTGTTAGTGCTCTACAAAACCATTATAAAATCCAGCACCCTGGCAAATCGTGTGGGCAAGAGCTTGACAACCATAGCAGCTGTTACTGGGCCCAGCGCTGGTTGAGAGAGGGGGCCCTGCCTTACTCCCATCCAATTTGCTACTAAGTGGTAAGAACCTGTGTAGAACTCATTGTTAGCAAGTCAGGGGCTGTTGAAATTGGCCTAAGGGCGGATTCACACAAACGTGAATTGCGTCCGTGCAGGTCGCGTGGTTTTCTCACGGCTCGCATGGACCAATACAAGTCTATGGGGCAGTACAGGCAGTCCGTGCTTTTTGCGCAGCGTTAGTCCGCTGAGTAAAAAGCGCGACATGTTCAATATCTCGGCGTTTTTCGTGCATCATGCACACATTGAAGTCAATGGGTGCGTGAAAACAACGCAGGTCACACGGAAGCACGTCTGTGCGAACTGGATGTTTCGCGCAACAGCTGTCAAAAGGATGAATGTAAACAGAAAAGCACCACGTGCTTTTGTTTACAAACATCCAAATAGAGTGTCATAATGATGGCGGCTGCGCGAAAACCGCGCATCATACACAGATGACACACGGAGCTGTAAAGTGGCTTTAGCGCAGGCAAAACGCTGCGTGTTTTGCGTGCGCAAAAACGCCACATTCGTCTGAATCAGCCCTAAGTGTGCCGATACACGTCCAATAGATGGCTGCTGAACCCTCAGATTTCAACGGGATCGGTTGACTAGCTTATGTGTATGGGGGTGTCCCGATGGCAGATGTTGAGGTAAGTAGAATCGGCATGTTGGATTTCAACATGCCCGAACCTTCTCTTCCCCCAAAGATAACCAGATAATGGAGGGTTCTGGCAGCGGCTTACTCCCCCTCCTAATTGAAACCCCACGCACACTCCGCTCAGGTGACCATGCATTAGTATGGGGGGGAGGGGGGGGGGATCGTTAGAAACAGCTGTTGGCCAAACAAGCATTTAACAGACCGCAATAGTAAGAATGTGGAGATGGATCCTAACACAAGACCCCTTCTGTCCTGGGTGGGGAACCTGGAACTTTAATGGGGTGCCCATTTTGATCTCCGCTATGGGCCCCCTTGTCTTCTACATAATGCCAGAGTGTATATCTCCTATTTACTTGTATCACTTATTTTTAGGATTAGTGTCTCTCAAAGGCAAAACTTCTGGACATGTAAAAATATGATTAACAAGGGGAACATAACATTTTTATAAAATTGTAAGCGTTATTTTCTACCTACGTTCTACTGAGCTGCATTGTAACATCTGTATTATGGCCACAACTGGACCCCCTGCGGTTCTAGTGAGCCACGGTATGCCATAACAGTACACATGGGAAAGTTTTGTTTTGGCCGGAGTGTCCCCTTAAGAAGAAGCACAGGCGTCCGCGTATTGTTGAATTAGGGCCGTGTAAAAATGGAACTAAAGGATCTGGGGGGCTTCAGTTACCTGAAAAGCTGTGTTCACCAATAGCCAAACTAGCCAGTAATTCACGGTAAAGCATATACAGGAAAAGACTAGATTACTGAGGAACTCCATGATGAGCGTTATGAACCCTCGGCTGAACTTTCCAAATGCAACTTCTGCCAAGTACATTTCATGATCAGCTATCCCGCACCTCTCAAGCTGGCAGAAGCCTCATCTTCCTCAAAGCCCGGATGTAAATCTTTTTAAAGAGCTCCCGACGTCTGTTTTAGTAATTGCTCGTTTTCTCTATAACTAACACTTCTAGCCATCCCTAGGTTATTTCTCCTGGAAATGTATAAAGCCGACACCTGGGTGTTACCAATCCCCTTGTCATTGAGGTGTGTCCCAATACAGTCTAATATGGTCAGTACGGATTGGACCGTGGAAATTTATTCATACATTTCCAGTAGGAATAACAGAGGAATGGCAGGCAATATTTCTAAGAAAAGATGCTGCACAATTATTTCATGGGGAAGTATTTACTGTAGCAGAAATGACACTTTAAATTCCTTCAATAGCTGTAGATGATTTAGATGTTGATTTGGGGACAGGATCCTACAGATCTTACCTCTCTCAAGGCTTCAGCATAGGAGCTCATGTCCGTCAGGATGACCAGCACATGCTTCTCGCACTGATAGGCCAGGTACTCCGCAGTGGTGAGGGCAAGACGAGGAGTGATGATCCGTTCAATGCTGTGGGGGGGGGGGGGGAGGAGGACAAAGTATCACCAGTCAAATACATCGGGCACAGCAGGCAGTACATGATCAAAGCCAAAGGAGAATAACCTACTACAGGAAACCATCTATTAGAGTGCAGGACTGGCATACTCCAGCGGGCAATAGCGTTCTGTACTTACGTGGGGTCATTGGCCAAATTCAGAAAGAGACACACATTGTCCATAGACCCATTCTCTTCAAAATCGGACTTGAAGAACCTAGCCGTCTCCATGTTCACCTTATAGGAAGAAAAAAAAAAAAAATAGAGGCGTTTCAGGTCTACAAACAAATAGAGCGAACACAAAAAAAAACTACTTAGAGGTTATAGGAGACCGGAAAAATATGGCGGCTTTCTGATCATCCACAGGCAGCGTCTGGTATAGCACATATTCACTTGAAAGGTGCTGAGCGTAAGGCTTGACGTGGGCCGTGTAGACGAGTTCCGATCAATGACAGCTCGTTAATAGGCGCTGGTTTGCTCCTTTCACAAGGCGCTACGTAGTACGGGGACACGCACTTGTTACTATGATCGTTCGTCCTCGTACTTTTCTATCATGTCTGCGGCACGTCTCCGTTTACACAGGCAGAGGTGCCGCCAACAACGAGAAGATTTCAGGCTGCATAAATGGTCAGCCGATGAACGAGCATTTGCTCGATCTTCGGCTGATCGTCGCCTTGTTTACACAGGGCAATGATCAGGAACGAGTGTTCATATAACTTGTTTTCCCAAGAATTGGCCGGTGTAAAAAGGGCCTTAATACCAGACAGCCCACGGACAAGAGTGGTGCGGTTTCTGGTGTATATCAGCCATGTTTTTCTAAACTCATGCAACCATTAACGAGAGTTAAAGGGTTTGCCCAGTTTAGAAAACCTATTTCCATACACCAGATTAAGGAATTCTGAATTAATAAAGGTGGGTTCTCGGTTCAGGCTCCTCATCTCTTGGCCAGAGTGAGGACTGGAGGACCTGTCCTATTTGACGCAAACAACCCATTAATATGATCACGGTGTAATTCTTCTTTCTCCCATGGGGTGGCGCTGCACTACTGACCGTTTTTCCTGACAGATTACAGCTGACGGCTGGGGAGTCCAGCAGGTGGGCATTTTGTTATCAGCTTATAGTCGAGATCCTTCTAACTAGTAGGGATTGCTGCTATTTTACAGTTTAAAGAGGACCTGCCATGTCTGTTACTTCAGTAATACCAATTCTGGAGCATCCTTGTAATAGACCTCCGAATTGAAAAAGGTATGAATAAATGGACAACTGGGTGTTACCATTCTCCTTGTTAATTGGGTTGGTACACCGTAGGCACTGGTTGGACAAAGTGAAGACTGTAAGGACACACCCCATTGACATGGGGAATGGTAACACCCAGTTATCAACTTCTACATTACCGGGAGGAATAACAGAGGAACCGCACAATGCAGACTTCGAAGATAAGATGCTCCAAAATGGTACTTTTATAGGTAATACAACAGACATCATAAGAGCTCACAGGTCCTCCTAAAGACTGTTTACTTGTCCTATCAGCACCCGGATGGGAGAAGCCAGTCCTGCCAAACCTCTGCGACAAGCAAGTGCGATTAGAACACGGACACTACAAGTGTGAAGTCCACAACTAA
The DNA here is from genome assembly GCF_050947455.1 of Rhinoderma darwinii. Classification (NCBI taxonomy): domain Eukaryota; kingdom Metazoa; phylum Chordata; class Amphibia; order Anura; family Rhinodermatidae; genus Rhinoderma; species Rhinoderma darwinii. The sequence continues at coordinate 382,438,113 of NC_134689.1, read as the reverse complement.
CATGGTACATTTCCTCCATCGTATCATTATACACTTACCCCCATAGCAGCAAAGACAATAGCAAAGTTCTCCTCACTGTAATCCATGACGTCTTTGGATTTCTTTACTAGACCGGCCTGGCGACAGATCTGTGCAGCAATCTGACAGGAGACGAGACCAGTTATAACAATGCATACACACGGGGTGCACAATTATTAGGCAAGTTGTAGATTGGAGGAGTCATTTTATTATTGGACTGCAGAGCGGTCAGTCAGTCAACCCAAAATGTTGTTAAACCTCAAACCTGAATATTTAAGAAAGAAAAAGTGAGGTTTTGTCTCTTAGGAGAATATCCATGTGCGCAGAATTATTGGGCAAATATTCGTGTGCAGAATTATTATGTAACTAAATGAAACTTTCCCATCTCACTTGTTTATTTCCATCTGTTAAAGTGAGAATAATAAACCAACAACTCAAAATTTACACATTGAAGTTTCCCAAAAAAAAAAAAAAAAAAAAAAAAAAAAAAAAAAAAAAAAAGAAGTGACTCCTTTTCAATGTCATAAGCCGTCCATCCATGGAGTCTGTCAGTTTCTTAATCGGTTGATGATCATCTTTTTGTGCAGCAGCAACCAAAGCCTCCCAGACACTGTTCAGAGGGGTGTCCTGTTCTCCTTCACCATAAATCTGCCATTTAAGAAGGACCCACAAGTTCTCATTAGGGTTTAGGTCGGGTGAAGAAGGGGCCATGTTATTATTCTTTCATCTTTAAGGCCTTTAGTGACTGGCCATGCAGTGAAGTACTTCGATGCATGCGATTGCCCCGCATAAAAATCATGGTTTTCTTGGAAGACGCAGACTTTCTCCTGTACCACCGCTTTATGAAACTGTCTTCTAAAAACTGGCAGTAGGTTTGGGTGTTGATTTTTAGTCCATCTTCAACACGAAAAGGTACAACTAGCTCATCTTTAATAATACCGCCCATGGCAGTACCCCACCTCCACCTTGCTGGCATCTAAATCGTAGTGGAGCCCTGTGCCCGTTACTGATCCAGCCACGGGCACATCCATCTGGTCCGACAAGAGTCCCTCTCATATCATCAGTCCATAAAACCTTTGAAAAATGTGTCTTGAGATATTTCTTGGCCGAGTCTTGACGTTTCTTGTTCAGTGGTGGTCGGGTTTCGGGCTTCCTTACCTCGGCCAGGTCTCTGAGCACTGAACACCTTGTACTTCTGGGCACTCCAGGGAGGTTGCAGTTCTGGAATATGACCGCACTGGAGGATAACGGATTCCTGGTCGCTTCACGTTTCATTCTCAAATCTTTGGCAGTTCATTTGCGTTTTTTCTCCACACGTTTCTTGCGACCCTGTTGACTATTTGCAACAAAACGTTTGATGGTTCTGCGATCACGCCCCAATATCTTAGCAGTTTCAAGAGTTCTGCATCCCTCTGAGAAACTTAACTTTACTTTTTAGAGTCGGTTAAATCTCTTTTTTGGCTGCCTAATAATTCTGCACACCTTGATATAGGGTCTTGCTCTCCTTAGGCCACACCCTCCCTCATTACACAAATACACATCACCTGATATATGTCATCCAATAAGAAGTCAAGTTTATACAGCTTGGGGTTAGAAAATATGCAGAAAAATGATCTGGTCAAAATACTCACTTGCCTAATAGTGTACACCGTGTAGTGCAAGACTGACATAAATAAAAACACTTATTTGGACGGTGACCGTGATGGGCTCTGCTGCCACCGCATTGGATTTGAAATGAAACAACGGAGATACAATTGAAGTGGAGACTTTCAGGTTTAATTCAAGGGGTTAAACAAAAATATCCTGTGAAACATTTAGGAATTGCAACCATTTTTCTACACCGCCTCCTCATCTCAGGGGCTCAAAAGTAATTGGGCAAATTAACATTACCATAAATAAAATGGTTTGCTTAATACTGTGTAGAGAATCCTTTCCCTGCAATGACTGCCTGAAGTCTGGAACCCATGGACATCACCAAACGCTGGGTTTCCTCCTTTGTGATGCTTTGCCCGGCCTTTACTGCAGCGTCTTCAGTTGTTGCTTGTTTGTGGGTCTTTCTGCCTTAAGTTTGGTCTTAACCCCTTAGTGACCACCAATACGCCTTTTCACGTTCGTCACTAAGGGGCCTTCGGCTAGGATGACGCCTTTTCACGTGAGCCTAGCCTAAGTCCTGCACGGGTCTCCCGTGCAGGCTGGAGCCGGGGCTCAGATGTCTGATGACAGCTGGGCTCCTACTCCAACGCCCGCGATCGAAGTTTACTTAGATCGCGGCTGTTTAACCCGTTAAATGCCGCCGTCAATAGCGACCGCGGCATTTAACTTTGTTTACAGAGGGAGTGAGCTCCCTCCGTCACCCATCGGCTGCCCGAAAATGCAATCGCGGGTCTCCGATGGGGTGTCATGGCAGCCGGGGGCTTGATAAAAGCCACAAGGTCTGCCCTGGACATATTCCTGTTAGGACGCGCCGGAGGCACGTCCTAATAGATTGCCTGTCAGATTTACACTGACAGGCAATAATTCTCTGGTATACGAAGTATACCAAAGCATTAGAGAAGCGATCTGAAGATCGCACAGTAAAGTCCCCTAGTGGGACTAGTGAAATAAATAATAAATGTCAAAGATTAATAATAAAAATTACAGTAAAAAAATAAAAAGTGTTTTAGTAAAAGTGTAAAAAATAAATAAAAGTACACATATGTGGTATCGCCGCGACCGTAATGACTCCATTAATAAAGTTAATATGTAATTTAAACCGCAAGGTGAACACCGTAAAAAAAAAAACTGCCGAAATTAAAAAAAAATTCCATTGCCCCCCCAAAAAGTCATAATAAAAATGAATCAATAAGTCCCATGCACCCCAAAACAGTACCATTCAAAACTACGTCTTGTCCCACAGAAAACAAGCCCAAAAAATCACTACATTGATGGAAAAATAAAAAAGTTACGGCTCTTGGAAAGCGACGATGCAAAAACAAATAATTTTAGTTCAAAAGTGTTTTTATTGTGCAAAAGTCGTAAAACATAAAAAAACCTCTACATATGTGGTATCGCCGTAATCGTACCGACCCATAGAATAAGGGTAACATGTTATTTACGTCGCACAGTGAACGGCGTCAATTTAAAAACGCATAGAACAATGGCGGAATTTCAGTTTTTTTTATAATCCCCCCCAAAAAAGTTAAAAAAATATGTACCCAAAAATGGTGCTATTAAAAAGTACAACTAATTGCCGCAAAAAACAAGTCCGCATACAGCTATGTAGACTAAAAAATAAAAAAAGTTATAGCTCTTTGAATGTGACTATAGAAAAACTAATAAAATAGCTTGGTCATTAGGGCCTAAAATAGGCTGCTCACTAAGGGGTTAAGCAAGTGAAATGCTTGATCGGGTTGAGATCTGGTGATTGACTCGGCCATTGCAGAATATTCCACTTCTTTGCCTTATAAACTCCTGGGTTGCTTTCGCAGTATGTTTTGGGTCATTGTCCATCTGTCCTGTGATGCGGCGTCCTATCAACCTTGCTGCATGTGGTTGAATCTGAGCAGAAAGTAAATCCCTGAACACTTCAGAATTCATCCGGCTGCTTCTGTCACATCATCAATAAACACTAGTGACCCAGTGCCTTTGGCAGCCATGCATGCCCATGCCATCACACCGCCCCCACCATGCCATCACACCGCCCCCACCATGCCATCACACCGCCCCCACCATGTTTTACAGAGGATGTGGTGTTCTTTGGATCATGAGCCGTTCCAGGCCTTCTCCATACATTCTTCCTCCCGTCATTCTGGTACAGATTGATCTTAGTTTCATGCTGTTCCAGAACTGGGCGGCTTCTTTAGATGTTGTTTGGTAAAGTCTAATCTGGCCTTTCTATTTGTGAGGTTGATTAATGGTTTGCACCTCGTGGTGAACCCCCTGCATTTGCTCTCATGAAGTCTTCTCTTTATGGTAGACTTAGATACTGATCCACCTACTTCCAGGAGTGTTCTTCACTTGGGTAGATGTTGTCAAGGGGTTTTTCTTCACCATCATCCACCACCGTTGTCTTGCGTCGACGTCCAGGCCTTTTGCAGTTTTTTTATCAAGAATCTACCAAACTGTTGATTTGGCCACTCCTAACATTTGCGCTCTCTCTCTCTCTGATAGATTTCTTCATTTTTTTCAGCCTAGCGATGGTTTGTTCCACTTGCATTGAGAGCTCCTTTGACCTCATGATGTGGGTTCACAGCAACAGCTTCCAAATGCAAATGCTACACTTGGAATCAACGAGGGAATAGCCCATTAAATAGCTTTTCAGATAATTGTCCAATTACCTTTGGACCCTTGAAAAAAAGGCAGCTACATATTAAAGAGCTGTAATTACAAAACTCTTCCTCAAATTAGGAGGTGAATATCCTCAAATTCTGCACTTTACCAAAACATATTGAATATACAGTTATATAATCAATATGGGCTTACACCACTCCAGAATTATTTGGACAGTGACAAGTTTTGTCATTTCAGCTAACTGTATATCCCATGAACACATTACAAGAAGTACATTTATATAGATGATAGGGGTTATTGTAATCTGCATGTGCTGGGCAGCCTAACAAATGTGGGTGGAAAAAGAGAATTGTGCGTCTCATTTCTCCATAATGTGGGAGTCATGTTGGACCCTCACCCATAACTCATTACTGTAGTTGTGGTCCTCCAATAAGCCATACTACTGCCTATGACCCCAAGCGTTCAGCTCACCTCATTATGGGGGAGACCTGCAGCAGAGAAGATGGGGATTTTCTGCCCACGAGCGATACTATTCATGCCATCAATGGCAGAGATGCCCGTCTGGATCATCTCCTCAGGGTAAATTCTACACTGAGGATTAATGGGCTGTCCTGCAGGCAACAAAGTACAAGCTTTAATCTAGAGAGAATATATATATATAATTTTTTTTTGTAATTTTTTTTTTTTTAAAGGGTTATTCTGGCATATAATTAGGATTTACCATCACTTCCTGAGACTGAAGGGGCCATGTCGCTCCATTAGCGTTGTGTCCCCAACAAAACTTTTTTGCTGCACAGCGGTGCAACTCGTGACCACCTGTGCAGGTTACTACAGCACAGCCCTATTAATTTGAATGAAGACGTGCTGCAGTCATCTGCACAGCCAGTAGCGGCGCTGTGCAGGTAAAAAAAAAAAAAAAAAAAAAAAAAAAAACAGCCTCAGCGCCGACCCTTCAGTCTCCGGATCGGCGGGGATCGCAGAGGATAGACCCCCTCCAGAGTGATGGCATATCCTAGTAATATGACATAACATTCTGTGATGTGAATAACCCTTTAAGGCATATAAAGGAACACAGTTTATGAAACAACTTACCCATGATGTCCAGGTAATCTTCAGCCAGGACAGTGGGTCCCCGGTCAATGGGCTTCCCTGAGCCGTTAAATACACGACCTGGAAACACAAAACTGACAGTCTGAGCAAATCTGAAAGTTATATTATGACCACAAACCAGTAGACGGTGCTCCCATACCCAGCATGTCCTCAGATACGGGGGTCCGCAGGATGTCTCCAGAAAATTCACAAGCGGTTTTCTTGGCATCTATACCTGAAGTTCCCTCAAATACCTGCAAACGGAAAACAGCAAAAAAATCTAAGAGGACAGAGGTAGCGATGAGGTACATTTTATTTGTACATCAGCAAGGAGATTCCAGTGTTAGGTCTTGTAGTATTCCCAGAGGTCAGACCCACCGATCATAAAGCGATGGCACATCCTAGCAAGTTTTACAATGTGAATACCCCTTTAAGCGGTTCATGCCCTCTATCTTCCGGTCTTACCTGTACCACAGCCTTGGACCCGCTGACCTCCAGCACCTGTCCACTCCTTTTTGTGCCATCAGGAAGAGTCAAATACACAATCTCTGAATACCTGGGGAACTAAGATATAAAGAAAAAAGACATCAGGCAAAGCATGGCAACATTAGTTTTTAGCCGCTCACGGGGGAAAAAAAAGCGGCATGTCCTTTGCCGGGGTTCCGCCGCTGACCTCCCATTGAAATCAATGAGTGAGCAAGGCCTAAATGTGTGGAAAGCTTTGAACCCTTGGTTTGTCTAGATTGGGCAGATCGGTACTGGTGGCAAATTCTGCTCATATCTACAGCCTCTACTGGTTCACAAGGCATGATGAGGCCGCAGTCACCAGCAAGACGTTGCCGCATCAGGACGAGCACACTCATCATGGGTACGACATAATATACAGCCGCAGCCCATCTCAAACAGCGGATATCAGAGAAACCTCTGATCTCTGAAGTTAACCCCATGAATGCTGCAATCAATGCAAATCAGGGCATTCATAGGGAAGCCTGAAGGGGGTACACAATACCCACAAAGAAGCTCCGTGCAAAACACGTGTTGGCGGTCTGAACCCCCCCCCCCCCCCATAGCCCTGTATGCCTCACTTTATTTGACTTGGTTTCTGTTTATACCCCTTTACTCCAGAGACAAATTCGTCCATGTTTACTCTCAGATATAGCATATACTTACTTTGAGGTTTTGGACAAGGTCCATAAGGGGGACCCATCTTTGTGGGTAACGTGTACTTTTTATAAGTGGGTGTACATGAGTGTATCGCTAATAAAGAATTGTTATTTTGGATAATACACAGTTCTCATACGATCCTTGTATAAAAGTGTTATATTTAAGTTTATTTAAATAGAAGTCCCAAAAAAAATAAAAAAAATTATTTGGTATTGTCACAACTGTAACAACCGTCACAAGAAGTTTAATCGCATCATTTATGATGATCGGCATATGCTGTAAGAAAAAAAAAAGTTGGACGTCCTCACGGCCAAAATTGGTTAAAGCTAAACTAGTTTACGTGACCAGGTCCATAGAGCTACTTAGGGCCCTTTTACACGGGCCAATTATAGGGCAAATGAGCGTTCAGAGCGCTCGTTCCCGATAATCGTCCTGTGTAAAGAGGGGAACGATCAGCCGATGAAAGAGCAAACACTCAATCATCTGCTGGTCGTATGGTTTTAAACGCTGAATATATTATCGTATACTACAGGATAGAAATGTACGGGGACGAGCGATCATAGTAATGAGCGATCGTCTTCATACGTAGCTCCATGTGAAAGTAGCAAACAAGTGCCCAAAAACCAGCTGTAGCTTCGATCGGCGCTAATTTACACCATGGCCCATGTCAGGCCGTGTATGACCACCCTCACATGCCAACGTAGAAGCCACAGATCCGATTACCTTAACATTATCCAGGATAACAAGTGGTCCATTGACTCCAGAAACCGTCCGATAAGCTGCAAAACAAAGAGCGTCAGATTAATGTGAGAGAAAACAGAGTTTATGTGTTAGTGTCAATGAAACTAAAGACATGATTGCAGGTAGAGCGCGCACTACACAACCGCTCAATATCTGGTGACCATGTCCGATAAAGTCCTCGGAAAGGAGGTTGAGTGACCGCAATGAAGAAATACTGACATATTGTGTTCTCACTTACAATATCACACAGAGGGGGGAAAATAAAGCATGGGGGCCGGACACTGCCAGGATAATATCCAGTGTCCAAGATAGAGACATCCGCATAATACCTGTAAACTCATGTAGAGAGAATGATGCTGCCCCCTGCTGACTGCATCCTGTAATACTAGGAACGTCTCCGATCAGGACTGTTGAGGTGTCTGAGTCCCAATTATTCCACTGGATCTCAATGGGACAAGGGCCAAACCAGACAATTTCAGTGGGTCAATCAACTAATGTGTACGGGGCCCTCTGGTGGGGTCGTGGCCAGATTCAGGAGCTATAGATCATTTCTATCCACTGCCAGCATCATCCGGTATTCCAATGACAACAATGCTATACCTATTCATCTGATAGCATCCGGGCCGTGATGTCACCTGTAAGGCACGGCTCATGTTCCAGTCAAGTGACATCAGTCTCAGCTGCGTAGTGACCACGCGGCAGTCCCACTACATGAGTCAACATCACAATATGTAGCATTGTTCTTTATAAACCCAGAAACCCGGAGAGCATTTAATGAGGGATCCCGAGAAGTAATTGTATAGATGGACAGGGATGACCAGACATGATTGCCACGTTCTTCATCCCGTGCCGGCCTGTTCTGACACACAATGGATTTATTCACAACATATTTGATCATTTTCTCTGCATTTTCCAGGCACATGGTGAGAGGTCACAATGTTAAATAAATTCCACCAGTGAAAGTTTTGAAGATAGTTATAGTGACACCTAGTGGCCAAACAGTAAAAATGCATGGGGGAAGCCAGACTGCTGATGTCAGGGCAAGAAAGATCAGACGTATTAGATTTAAAGTCAGGCAGCGGCTTATTTCAATCTGAGGGCGGATTTACGAACGTGATTTACGAACGTGATTTACGAACGTGATTTACGAACGTGATTTACGAACGTGATTTACGAACGTGCAGCCCGCGTGATTTTCACGTGGGTCGCGCGGACCTATGCAAGTCTATGGCGCAGTGCAGACTGTCCGTGAGTTTTGCGCAGCCTGAGTCCGCTGCGTAAAACTCACGACAGGTTCTATATTTCTGCGTTTTTCGAAAATCACGCGCGCCTCACTGAAGCACTTCCGTGGGACGCACGTTATTCGCGCAACATAAGTAAAAAATGAATGTAAACAGAAAAGCACCACGTGCTTTTCTGTTTACAAACATCCAAATTGAGTGTCATAATGATGGCGGCTGCGCGAAAATCACACAGCCACGCATCATATGGTGATGACACACGGAGCTGTCAAGTGCCTTCTGCGCACGCAAAACGCTGCGGTTCTTGCGTGAGCAAAACGCACACGCTCGTGTAAATCCACCCTTAGGGTAGGAACACAAGGCAGATACACTGCCTATCCATCCCAAAATCCGCAGCGAATTGCGCCTGAAAAACCGCACCAAATTGTGGTGCAGTTTCAGTCAAAGTCAATGTTATAGCAACATGTCCCCATCTTCTGAGCGCAGTCCAACCCCCTGGAATGACGCTATAGTCATGTGACCTGCTGCAGCCTTTGATTGGCTGCAGCAGACACATGGGATGAAATGTCATCCCAGGAGGCCATTCATTGCTCAGTACAGGACACATCGCTCGGACTATGGCCTGGGGTAAGTATAAGCTTTTTTTTTTATTACATTGAAACTTGAAAAAAATAATTTTTGGGGTTTATTTGCATTTTTGCTGCAGGAATCGCAGCGTTTCCACCGCATTTTATCTCGCAATTGAATTCAATGGGGAAAACGCGCAACAGAAAAGCAGCACCTCCAAAGCACAAATTGACATGCAGCGGATTAAAAAAAAACCACAAAAAGTAAACTTATAAACGGTTTCTCGGTGGATTTTTTCTGCGGTTTGTTGTAATCTCACCACACTACTGCTACTCTAATACGCTGCGGATTATCTGCAATTAAACACATTGTGGAAAATCCGTAGTGTATACGCTCAGTGCGTTCCGATCCCAACCATGCATGTTTATAGCGGAGTTGTGGGCCATAGCTGTGGCCCAAAGAGGCGTTCCGCCAAATAAAACTCCACCTTTTATCATTATCAGGTCATTTTTAAGTGCAAAAAAGTTTCCTAATAAATTTGTATAGTGGTCAATGCTCAGATTTCTGATGCAGAGCGCCAAATCACCTTGCGTTGACCAATTTAAAAACATAATTGCTGTAACCACCAGTAGAGTGAGCATGGGAGCTTACTGACCAGTTTGCAGTAAGCTTTGATGCTTAGATGCTTAGATGCTGGCACCAATCTTTAACTCCTTCAGGACTGATCCTGTTTTGGCCTTAAAGGCAATGTGTTGCCAGCAAAAACATGTTTTTTTTTTTTTTAGTTAAACATTTAGTGTGTAGGTGATTAAACATTGTTCTAATTTTTTTTTTTTTTCACGAGTCAGGAAATATTATAAATTGGATTCAATTGGATTCTAATTTATAATATTTCCCAGCACTGGTCACTAGATGGAGCCATTCCCAAAATTGCAGCATTGCATGTGGTAAAGCAACCACATTGCTTTATGCTGCAAAATTGGGTAAAAAGCCCTCGCTCTAGTGAGCTCTCAGCATCCCCCCCTCCTTTATCCTGGCTAGTGCCGGGAGAAACGAGGGGTTTGAACGGTCTAACCTCCTACACTGTGTGTCGCCATTTTTTGAGCTAACACACAGTGTAGTAGGTTTACATACAGTAGTAAACACACACTGAACACTAACATACATTGAAATCTCTTACCTGCTCCAGTCGCCGCCGCTCCCTCCGGTCCATCCGCTCCGTCTGCTGCCGCTGCTCCATGTGCACAAGTCCGGAAGCCGCGACCGGAAGTAGTAATCTTACTGTCCGGCCGCGACTTCCGGTCCACAGGAAAATGACGCCGGACGGCGCGCATTTCAAATTGAACTGTGTGGGAGCGGCGCATGCGCCGTTCCCACACAGCGGCGTACACGATAGTGGATGGAACGGGCCCCGTTCGCAGTCCCTATGGGACTGGAGCTGCCGTATTCCATGTCTGTATGTGTCGTTAATCGACACATACAGAAATGGAAAAAAAAATGGCAGCCCCCATAGGGAAGAAAAAGTGTAAAAATAAGAAAAAGTAACACAAACACAAATTAATCCAAACGTTTTTAATAAAGCACTAACATCTTTAACATATTTAAAAAAAAATTGTGGTAACACTGTTCCTTTAAAGGGAAGGTGTCATGACTATCATATTGCTTTTAATGTAATATTTTCAAAAATTTTAATTGTGTTTTCATGTTTTACTTTTTTTAATGTTTTCTGACTTTTACTTCTCTATGGGGGCTGCCATTTTTTTTTCATCTCTGTATGTGTTGATTATCGACAGAGATGGAATACGGCACATACAACCCCATAGAGAATGCGAACCGGAGCCTTTCCATTCTCTGCAGAGTACGCCGTCTGTGTGGGAACTGTGCATGCGCCGCTCCCACACTAACCAAAACAAAGCTCGTTCGTAGAGCGAAATCCGGCCATATGTTCTGGCGCAAGGAATAGGAGCGTAGACCAGCGGAGGCGGCAGCAGGAGCAGGTAATTTATGTCCGTGTATGCGATGTGTGTATTATCTTCATGTATGTTCGTGTGATACTGTCTGCTGAGCCCTGTATCTAGTCCTCCTACATTGTGCAGTCGCTCAGAAAATGGCAGCACACAGTGTAGGTTTGAAGATTCAAACCCTTCCTTCTCCTGGCACTAGCCAGAATAAGGGAGGGGGGATTGTGTGAGGACACTGGAGGAGAGTGTGTCCACCCCAAATTTGCAGCATAAATCAATGAGGTTGCTTTACCACAGTGACCATGCTGCAATTTTGGGAACTGCTCCCTCTAGTGCCCAGCACATGGAAAAATTCTGAGATTGTTTTCTCGTGAAACATTGGACTTTGTTACTGGCAAAATTTGGTCGATACATTCAGCATTTAAATGCGAAAAACACCAAAATGTAGCGGAAAAATTGCAAAAATTCGAATTTTCCTAAATTTAAATGCATCTGCTTGTAAGACAGGCAGTAATACCACTCAAAATAGGTACTAATTAGCATTTCCCATATGTCTACTTTAGATTGGCATCGTTTTTGGATCATCATTTTTTTCTAGGACGTTACGAGGCTTAGAAATTTAGCAGCAATTTCTCATTTTCAAGAAAATTTCAAAAGCCTATTTGTACAGGGGCCAGTTCAGTTGTGAAGTGGATTTTAGGGCCTTATATATTAGAAACCCCCAATAAGTCACCCCATTTTAAAAATGTCACCCCTCAAAGTATTCAACACAGCATTTAGAAAGTTTCACAGGAAATAAAGCAAAGTAAAAGGTGAAATTTACAAATTTCATATTTTTTGGGAGAAATTAATTTTGAATCTATTTTTTTGTAACGCAGAAGGTTTTACCAGAGAAATGAAAAACAATATTTATTGCCCAGATTCTGCAGTTTTTAGAAATATCCCACATGTGGCCCTAGTGTGGTAATGGACTGAAGCACCGGCCTAAGAAGCACCTAGAGGATTTTGGGACCTCCTTTTTATTAGAAAATATTTTAGGGACCATGTCAGGATTGAAGAGCTCTTGCGGTGCCAAAAGAGTGGAAATCCCCCAAAAGTTACTCCATTATAGTGAGCATTTTGACCCCGCAGTTTTTTTTGCAGAAATGGTTGTAAGTAGGCTGCGAAAATGAAAATCTACATTCTTTCAAAGAAAATGTAGGTTTAGATAAATTTTTTCTAATTTCCACAAGGACTAAAGGAGAAAAAGCACCATAACATTTGTAAAGCAATTTCTCCCGAGTAAAACAATGCCCCACATGTGGTCATAAACGGCTGTTTGGACACACGGCGGAGCTTAGAAGGGATGGAGTGCCATTTGGCTTTTGGAGCTCAAATTTAGCAGGAATGGTTTGCGGTGGCCATGTCACATTTACAAAGCCCCTGATGGACCAAAACAGTGAAAACGCCAAAAAAGTGACTCCATTTAGGTAACTACACCCCTTGAAGAAGCCATCTAGGGGTGTAGTAAGCATTTTGACCCCACAGGAGTTTTAGAATTGAGCAGTGAAGATAAAAACAATCCTTTTTTCCAATAAGACGTAGCTTTAGCTCAACATTTTTCATTTTCTCAAGAAATTAAGGAATAAAAGAACCCCAACATTTGTAAAGCAACAGCTCAGAAGGGAAGGAGCGCCATTTGGCTTTTGGAGAGCAGATTTTGCTGGATTGGTTTCTTGACACCATGTCGCTTTTGCAAAGCCCCTAAGGTACCAGTACAGTGGAAACTCCCCAAAAGTGACTCCATTCACTAAACTACACCCCTTGAAAAATTTATCAAGGGGTGAGCATTTTGATCCCACAGGCGTTTCATAGATTTTATTAGAATTGGGCAGTAAAAATAAAAACAATCCTTTTTCTTTAATAAGACATAGCTTTAGCTCAAAATTTTCATTTTCTCAACAAAGGACAAAAAGAACCCAGCATTTGTAAAGCAATTTCTCCAGAGTACGGCAATACCCCATATGTGGTCAAACTGCCGTTTGGGCACACGGCAGGGCTCAGAAGGGAAGGAGTGCCATTTTCTTTGAGTTCAGAGTTTGCTGGATTGGTTTCTGGTCGCTATGTAGCATTTGCAAAGTCCCTGTGGGAGCAAAACACTGGACCCCCCCCCCCCCCCAGAAGTGACACCATTTTAGAAACACCACAAGGTATTCACCTTGGGGTGTAGTGAGCATATTAACCCCACAGGTGATTGCAACATTGAGTGCACACCAATTTCTGCCAGAGTTAAAATGGGATTTTTTTCCATGGGTATGCCAATATATGGTGCCCAGCTTGTGCCACCATAACAAGACAGCTCTCTAATTATTATGCAGTGTTTCCCGGTTTTAGAAACACCCTACATGTGACCCTAATCTTTTTCCTGGACATTCGACCAGGCTCAGGAGTGAAAGACCACCATACGAAATTGAGGCCTAATTTGGCAATTTACAAAGTATTGGTTCATAATTGCAGAGGCTCTGATGTGAAATCATAAAAGAAACCCCTGAGAAGTGACCCAATTTTGGAAACTGCACCCCTCAAGGCATTTATTAAGGGGTGCAGTGAGCATTGATTGCGCTGCGGTAGGTGCAAAGTAAAAATTAAATTTTTTTCCTAAATATGCCAATTCAGTGGCAAATATGTGGTGCCCAGCTTGTGCCACTGGAGACACACACCTCAAAAATTGTTAAGAGGGTTCTCCCGGGTATGGCGATGTCATATTTCTGGAAGTAAACCGCTGTTTGGGGACGCTGTAGGGTTCAGAGGGGAGGGAGCGCCATTTAGATTTTGGAGCGCAGATTTTGCTTGGTAGTAGTTTTGTTTGGAGTTTTAGTGGTGTTTCAGTTTAGAACGTGGGGGTACATGTAAGCTGGGCAGAGTACATCAGGGGCATAGTCAGGTGGTATAATAATGGGGTAAACAATAAAATGATCCATAGATGTGTGTTACACTGTGACACAATCCTTTCTGCACAGGCCGGTGTCACACTGATAAAGGTCCTTTCTTATCCCCCTTTTGGTCCACACTCTGCACCTTTGCTGTTTGGGGAATTTTGCTGGGTATAAGTGTTGTCCTGGTATAATACGGGCACTGTCGCTTCCAGCAGATATATTTGGGCCCTCCCCTTCCTGGTTCCCTAATTTTAGGGGCCTTGATAATTTGCCACTTGAAACAGAAGAAACGTTCCCCTTGGTTTGCACAACTGGATATTTTTTCTTTCCTGACTTATTGGAGCCTTAACTAATTTTATTTTTTTCATAGACTTAGTGGTATGAGGGCTGTTTTTTTGCGGGATGAGCTGTAGTTATTATTGGTAACATTTTGGGGTACATGCGACTTTGTTCAATTTTTATCTTTTTTTTGGAGGCCAGGTGACAAAAAAAACAAAAAACAGCAAAACAGTCATTTACTGCGAGATCTCGATGTGCTGTGTTGTAAATCAACCACAAACATTAGCGAAATGTCAGGATTCTGAATACACATCACGTCCTGGCTGGAGGTAATGTATATTCATTGTCAGGACACTGCAGTAACGCTATAGTGTGTATGTAGCTGCACATAGCGATACAGCTATATCGCTAGTGCAGTGTAAATGAATGGAGAGAAGTGCATGACGCTGATTTGTCACTGATTGGTCAGCGTCATACACTCCTCTGTACAACGCCCACTTGGTCATATAGTAAAACCCACCCAGTTCATTAAGAAACTCATTAGCATAAAGCTAATATAGGTCATAACTCCGTCAAAAACGATTGTTTTTCTAAATAAAAAAACACTGCTGTAATCTACATTACAGCGCCGATCACATCATGTACAATATAGGCCACTTATAATGTGGTGACAGAGCCTCTTTAAGGAGTGCTCCATATAAGATTCTGGCCTTAAGGAAGTTTGCATCAGGAATTTTGCACCCATATGTAACCTGTGCCCGGAATTCCAGAGCTCACTCCCGGACAGTACTTTGGAACTTCAAACATGGGGGAGGGGAAACACTTTCCTACTCGGCTAGTGGCCAGACAAGAACAGCATCTGATCTTTAAATCCCCAGAAAAAACTTACTACATTCAGACGCCCCAACCCTTCCAAGGTCCACGGCTGGGGCTACCCGTCAACTTTTGCAGCGCGAGCCCATGCCCAGAGCATTATTGCCATTATGGGATGTTGACGTGAGTGACTGACCGGCTATAGATTTAGGTTGTCCCTGTAGTATCAAAGGAGTTAGCGGTATACACCAAGTGTTATTCCAAGGGCAGGATCTCTAGAGGGCGGTGCATGACACCATAGATAACCCTTGTGTCATGCTCCGCCCCTCAGGCACTGCATATAACAGTACCGGTTTGCCTTGGGTTGCCCAATGTGTGGCGCTGAGCATGGTAGCTCCATAACCCTGTACACACCTCTACAACCACAAAAAAAAAAAAAAAAAGGAAGGAGCAGGCGCTAAATCACTGAGTTCTGCTTTCCAGCGGCCAGCATTATCTTCACATGCAGCCTCCTCCATGATGTCTACAGTCATCCTCTCCTCTACAGAACAGATTTCATTTCCTCTTCTCTTATTGTGTCACCACAGATGAAATCCTCATTTTTCCAGGAACTTGGTCACGGGACCGTGACAATTAACCCTTTTCATGCTAAACCACTTCCTGTCAAAGACTCTCCCCATCTCTGGCAGATCTTTCGAGGCTGTATACTGCACGTAAATACTAGATCATAAGAGCCCTGAAGGTTATTTACAAGATTACGTCCTATGGCCTAAAAAAAAGGTAGAGAGTCACAGTAACTGAAGACCAACACAATAGTAACATTAAAGGGGTTCTACGGGATTAGGAAAACATGGCTGCGTACTTCCCAGAACAGCACCACACTTGTTTACAGGCGGTGTGTGGTATTGCAGCTCAGTACCATTCTCTTCAGGGGAGCTGCAATACCAGACAACTTGTAGACCGTGTGATCCGGTTTTTTAAAAAAAAAAGTCGCCATGTTTTTCGAATCCTGACAACCCATTTGAAGAACTTCATAGAGCAGCTCCACACGTAACGGAATTGCTGCAGAAAACTTCTGCAGAAATTCCATTGAAAATAGCAGAAAATAGCAATTAGACCTACCGGTAATTGTATTTCCAGGAATCCATCATGACAGCACTACAGGAGGTTGCCCTCTTGACCTCTGTAGGGACAGGAAGACAGAGGTTAAAAGGCCCCTCCCACCACCCACTTGCCAGTGTTTTTCAATTACTACACCAGGATGGATGCAACCCTATTTTATTTCTAGGGATAATAACTGACATGTTAAATGCACAAATCAGAATTCTATAAGGGAGGGATGTAAGGGTGCTGTCATGATGGATTCCTGGAAATACAATTACCGGTAGGTCTAATTGCTATTTTCCAGTACATCCCTCATGACAGCACTACAGGAGCAATACCAGATTATAATGCTCAGGGCGGGACTATGGATTGGAGGACTTTCCGTCCAAAACTTAAATCCGTATCGGACAGCACATCGAGTCTATAATGTTTGTAAAACGTATGATGGCTTGACCAAGTGGCAGCTTTGCAGATTTGGTCAATAGAGGCTTCTCTTCTTTCTGCCCAGGATGCCGAGACTGCCCTTGTTGAATGGGCTCTGATGCCTTGTGGGGCACATAGTCCTTGGGACTTGTAGGCTTCTTGTATGGTGGTTTTTACCCATCTCGCTAGAGAGCCTTTTGAGGCTTTCTTTCCTCTATTCTTTCCCCCGAATAGGGCAAATAGATTTTTATCTCGTCTCCAGGAGGAGGTTCTATCCAGATACTGAAGAATTGTTCGCCTGACATCCAGGCAATGGAATTTTTCTTCTTGTTGGTCTTTTGGATCTGGATAAAAGGAAGGTAGAATTATTTCTTGTTCTCTATGGAAAGCGGTAGATACCTTTGGAATAAATGAGGGATCCAGCTTTAGGATGATCTTATCCTCTTGTACTTTTAGGTACGGTTCTATGATTGACAGAGATTGGATTTCTCCAATCCTTCTTGCTGAAGTAATAGCGACTAAGAATGCAGCTTTTAGAGTTAAAAAATGCATACTAATTTCGTCGAGCGGCTCAAAGGGGGGCTCACAAAGAGTCGTTAACACCAAATTCAAATCCCAGGTAGGAACTGATTTCTTTAGGGAAGGTTTCAGTTTAGAGACCGCTTGGGTGAATCTTCTGATCCACCGATGTTCAGCCAGAGGAGTGTTAAAAAAAATTACCTAAGGCTGAAATCTGTACCTTTAAGGTACTAGGGCTAAGTCCTTTTTTGAATCCCGATTGTAAAAAATCTAGGATTTTTGCAATGTTGGGAGAAAAGGGATCTGGTCCTGGGTTTCCATACCAGGAACAGAATTTCTTCCAAATCTTTTGATAGATTTTTGAGGTAACTTCTTTATGACTTGATAAGATAGTTGAAATTACCTCGTCTGACAGACCGTGGTTCCTCAAGATCTGCCTTTCAGGATCCAGGCTGACAATTTCAGAGTCTCTATTCCCTGGAAGAATAAGGGACCCTGGGAGAGAAGATTCTCCCTGACTGGGAGCATGATAGGATCTTCCAACGCTAGGTATTGTACGATTGGAAACCAACTTCTTTTCGGCCAATAGGGAAGAATAATGATGAGCTTTGTCAAATCTTCCTGGATTTTTCTTAACACCATTGGTATTAGAGGAAACGGAGGAAAGGCATAGGCCAGATCCATGTCCCAGTGTTGGGACAATGCATCTACTCCCAATGGGTTGTCTCTGAGATTTAGGGAGAAGAATGTCTCTACTTGAGTGTTTTTCCTCGTGGGAAACAGGTCTATTTGTGGATAACCCCAATTTCGGGTTAGGCAACGAAAGACTTCCTTGTTTAGGGACCATTCTCCTGGGTCTACTTTTTCCCGACTCAGGAAATCTGCTGATAGGTTCTCTGAGCCTTTTAGGTGGACTGCCGTGACTGATAGGACGTTTTCTTCTGCCCAACTGAAAATTTGTGCAGAGAGGCCCTGAAGAAGAGTGTGTCTTGTTCCCCCTTGGTGGCGAAGAAAGGACACTGCTGTCGTGTTGTCCGATAAAATTCTTATATGCTTCCCTTTTATGGTGGGTGAAGCGCTTATAAGTGTCTCCCATACAGCTCTTAGTTCTTTGAAGTTTGAAGACATCATCTTCATTTGACCAGTCCATGTGCCCTGAAAGTGTTGGTCTTGGATTACTGACCCCCAGCCGTGTTGGCTGGCATCTGTGGTAATCACTACATAAGGAGAAGTTCTCCAGGGGACTCCCTTGTCTATGTTGTTTGTGCAGAGCCACCATAGGAGAGATGATTTCACAGTCTCGGAAATTTGTATCTTTAAATTCAGGGAGTTTTGTTTTCGATCCCACCGGGACAAGATCAGATTCTGTAAGGGTCTGGAGTGAAATTGGCTCCATGGAATGGATTGAATGCAAGATGTCATCATTCCCAACATCCGCATACATTCCCTTATGGAACAGGCGTCTTTCCCCCAAAATTTTCTTACTTCTGCCAGTAGGAGTATTTGTTTCTCTCTTGGGAGGAAGGAATGTTGAAGGGAGGAGTCCAGCAGTACTCCTAAGAAGACCTTCTGTTTCTGGGGAGGAAGACTCGACTTCTGAAAGTTGATTATCCATCCCAATTTTTGTAGTAGGGAAAGAACCTGTGACTGATGACTGACTAAGATAGCCGGAGTATCTGCTGTCAACAAGAAGTCGTCTAGATATGGGATAATTACTATACCTTGACTTCTTATGAATGCCATGATCTCTGCCATAATTTTTGTAAAAATTCTGGGGGCGGAGGAAAGGCCGACAAACTGGAAGTGGAGAATGGAAGGACCGTCCTGAATTGCGAATCTGAGGAATCTCTGGTACGCGGGGTGGATAGGAACGTGATAATACGCATCCTTTAAATCGATCGTACACATTGATGCCTCTTCCCTTATTAGAGGAATAGTCGATCTGATAGACTCCATCTTGAATTTCCGATAATTCACCCATTTGTTTAGGAACTTCAGGTTGATTATTGTCCTGTAGGAACCATCTGGTTTTTTGACCAAGAAGATTTTCGAATAGTGGCCCTTGCATATCTCGTTGTGGGGAACTGGGGAAATGGCTCTCAATCTGAGTAATTTCTGGACGTCCTGGATAAGTACCTGATGAAGATCTTTTGCTTGGTACTGGGTTATTAGGAATTTCTCTGGAGGAATGGAGGAAAATTCTATTTTGTATCCTTCTTCTATTATCTTTAGAACCCAGGGGTTCTGGGTTATTCTCGACCATTCGGGATAAAATTGTAGGAGTCTTCCCCCCACACTCTTGGCGTCATTGCTTTGAGGGCTGGAATGAATTATTTGGGTTAAGGAGATATCCTCGACCCCTTTTCCCTTTGGGGTAACTCCAGCGACCGGACTTCCCTTTCCCGCTGTAGTTCTGTGAAGTAGGATCCCTCTGTTGGCGAAATCTTCCAAATTGAGGGGTTTTTTTTTTTTGGTTTCTCTTCAGGAAACCCCTTTTTTCTATCTGTTGCACTCTCCAGTATGTTATCAAGGAGAGGACCGAACATCAGAGACCCTGTAAATGGGATAGAACACAACTTGTTTTTGGACTTAGTATCTCCTGACCACATTTTGAGCCATAATGCTCTTCTAGCAGCATTTGAGAGAGCCCCATTCCTGGCAGCAAATCTAATAGATTCTGCTGAAGCGTCTACCAAGAATCCGGTTGCCATTTTTAGTAACGGTAGAGATTCTAGTAGCTCTTGTCGTGATGTCTTCATCATCAGATGGGTCTCTAGCTGGTTTAGCCATATGAACATTGCTCTTGCTACTGATGTGGCCGCGATATTAGTTGAGATCAAGGCAGAGGAAGATTCCCACGCTCTTTTTAGTAGTCCGTCTGCCTTTCGGTCCATGGCGTCCCTCAACTGAGAGGAATCTTCAAAGGGGATTGCGTTTTTTTTTAGCAACCCTGGCGACTGGGACATCTACTTTTGGGATTTCATCCCAAGGCTTAGTGTCCTCTGGATCAAAGAGAAGTCTGTTCTTAAAATCTCTTGAAATGAAGAGCCTTTTTTCTGAATCTTCCCATTCAGTTGTCACCATTCTTTTAAGATTTTCGTTTACCGGAAAAACCCTTGTTTTCTTTCCCGTTAGACCTCCAAACATCTCATCCTGGATGGTATGTGCTTGGTCCACTTCGGGAATATCCATAGTTTCCCGTATTGCTTGAATTAGGGTATCAGACATCTCGGAAGAGAAAATTTTTTTTTTTTTCTCTTGAGTGGAAGAAGTTGAAGGTAAGAGTTTGTCTCTTTCTTCTAACTCATCTTCCGATAGGTAATAGCACTCCTGCTCAGAGTCAGACCCCTGAGAAGGAGGCCAATATTTTTGATCCACTTCAATCCGTGGTCTTTTTGCCCGGGAGTGTGAGGGAGTTTCTTGCGGAGGGGCGAGGGAGGCTACTGACTGACCCACTTCCTCACGAATCATAGTCCTAAGTTTGGACATGAACGTTGGTTGTTCCTCCTTTAGTATTTTGGCAATACAATCCTGACACAATTGTTTTTTATGGGACTCTGGCAATTTTTTTGCACAAGTCGCACATTTTTTAACCTTCTTTTTATCAGTTTGTCTCTGAGAGAAATCTTTTTCCTAGAGAAAACAGAAGGTAGGTAAAGTATGGTGTACATACATAAGGGGTCATACCCTTCCCCAAGGGTGAGACTCACGTGACCCTGGGACATATCTGGAGTTCCATCAGGACGAGGAAGTTCCATATCGCGACAGGTAACAGGCAATGCAATATGCAAACCACAAAAAATAAATCCAAGTTAGAGTTATCAGCTCTAACTACATACCTGTGCGTGTCCCTTTAAATGCGGGCGTTTTTGAATTTCCCGCCTTCCAAGATGGCCGCGGACCGGAAGTAGCCCGACGTCATGTCCGGTCGGCTATTCGTCCAGCGTGTACCTGGAGTGCAGCCGCCATAGCCGGCGCTAAGGCTTGCTATGCGGTGCAGCGAGGATCCCTGCCGGTGCGTCCATGCCTATGGAGCTGCCGGTCCCCGCCTGGTCCGCGGTCCGGCCGAAGCCTGCTTGGGAAACCCCAGCCCCCACACACTACCAGAACCCTGCCTAGGATTCCTCTGGTAGGTGTCTTAGGGAGGGAGCTAAGGGACCCGTCGTATGAGGGGTGTTAGCCTGGGCTTTAGGGGGAAGAGAAGGGGGAGTGCACGGACCCCCCGATCTTGCCCCCTGCCCGAGTTTTTTCCTGCACTAATACAGGAGCGACGCTCTCTGCTCCTGACCCTTGTGGGGACAGGAAGAACACTGGCAAGTGGGTGGTGGGAGGGGCCTTTTAACCTCTCTGTCTTCCTGTCCCTACAGAGGTCAAGAGGGCAACCTCCTGTAGTGCTGTCATGAGGGATGTACTGGAAATTCCGCTATGGCAAAAACGCACCATTTCCTGCATTTTTTGACTGCAGAAAATGGTGCGTATTTTGCTAAATTTTTCAGAATGCTGGAGTTCAGTCCACTTTCCGCAGTAGGAATCGACATGCGGCGGTCCGAAAAACACACGCCGGTCAATTTCTGCTCGGAATATTAACGCAGCATGTGGATGAGGTTTGTTAAATAAATCTTACCCACTTTGCTGCTGCTGTATTCTGCCACAATTCCGGACAGAAAATATTCTGCTATGCGCGGACGAGCCCTTAGTGTTGGGAGGCCACCGTAAATGATCAGGCCTCTCGGTTACATGGTGTTTTCCAAAATTTGAAGAACAGCGCTTAAAAGGGATAGTCCAGTAGGGAGCCTGAATGCCGGAACGACTAGCACCAGGTGATACTGACAAGGACTCACATCTCTCCTCCAGTCACATTTCAGCATTACATGGTGCCCGGTAAAGTCAATGGATGACAGCCACGTCTGATCCAAGCCATGTAGGAAAACGGATTGAGAAGAAGATCTGGTGAATTCTCAGGGTACCAATTTTCCTTTTGGAGAGCCAGCTGGTTTTACAGGCAATGCTCCCTGGGAAAATTATGCAAATTAGCTTCGCCCCCAGAAGGGAAAAAAACTGTCTATTGCCACGTATAGGTGGCTTCCCTGTAAGGCCCCATGCACACGACCGCAATTACAGACCCTCTCATTTCTATTGGCCATGGACAGATTTCAGTATTTTTACTGATGGGTGTCTGTGCTGAAAAAAAATTATAGAACCGGTCCTATTCTTGTTCATAATTACAGCACGGACTCTCCCATTGCGCCTATGGGCGCTTCCGTAAATACGGACGGCTACGGAAGCGTTGCTATGCAGCATGTTGGTGATATCATTTGCAGCCTCCATCTTTTTTTTACGGATCCGTATATACGTATTTGCGGACCGTATTTACGGATGGATGAAAATACGGGCGTGTGCATGGGGCCTAAGCCAATATTCGACTTGTTAACATGTAGGAATCTCTTCTTTTGACCAGGAGACTGACCCAGTACTATGCAGGGCTATAAAGAAGATCACATCCCCCTCCCCCTTTGCTACAATACAAGTCTATGCTGCTGAATGTAGACTGCCACTTACATTACAACCTGTATTCTGTTAATGGAACAGCACAGGCCGTCATAAAACACCAATACCCCATGACTTACTAGTCTGCTCTGCCATCTGACCTCTTGCAAAGGGGGATATTCCAATTAGCATTTTATAGAAGTGTTATCCAAGCAACTGCCTAATATAGTCAGACTCCTGCAACCCAGCAAAACACAGCGCCCCCTTTATCTTCTTTAAAATGCACCACCCCTGCAGTAATAAAACATCTCCACTAACTATGAAAAAAATGCAAAGGGGGCGCTGTGTTTACTAGTGCTGCAGTCTCTATGATCTAGGGATCAGCGAAGCATGACGCTCACCAGACATTGATGACATGGCTGCTTTCTTCCAAAAACAGCGCCACACCTGTCCATGGGTGATGTCTGGTATTGCAGCTTAAGTGAATGGGATTGAGCTGCAATACCACTCACACAAGGTGTATCGTTTTTTTTGGGGAAGGCAGCCATATTTTTCTAATTCCAGATAATCCCTTTAACACCTTGCTTCATTTACAGCGCTTGCACAAGTGCCATAAAAGTAAGCCGCGGGCAGAGGAGCTTCATTCACATTCACAGCGCGTCGGCTTTATATTACATTTGACACTGCTGCAACCACCTGAATAACTTTGAACCCGGTCATTTAACCTTTCAGATGCCACTGTCAATAGTGACGCGGGCATCTAAGCTTTTAGACAGAGGGGGCTCGATCTCACCATATCGGCGCGCCCATGATGCAATTGCAGGGTGTCCGATGGGTTTTCATGGCAGCCAGGGGTCTAATGAAGGCCCCCAGGTCTGCCATATTCAGGCCCTGCCTGTCACAGTTACACTTATCGGCATCATACACTGCAATACAAAAGTATATCAATTTATTCTATAATATCAGATCAAATAAAACGCAAAATTATTTTTCCAATTTAAAAATGATTTACATTTTTAAAAAAAATTATATGAAAAAAGTACAACTAATTTGTATCACCGCAACCATCATTACCTGTGCTATTAAACTCACGTTATTTATCCAGAACGGTGAATTGTTTTAGTTTATCTTGCCAACCAAAAAAAAAAAAAGTAACAGATGTTGCTAATAAAAACTACGACTCACCGCAAAAAAAAAAAAAAGCCTACATACAGCTCAGTCGACAGAAAAATAAGTAAAGGGGATCACAATGGGGTGACACAAAAGCAAATTTTAATTTTATTTTAAATAAAAAGGTGTTTTTATTGTGCAGAAGTAGCAAAACAAACTCTACAAATGTATTATCGCCATAATCGTACTGACCCGCAGAATAAAGCTAAAGAGGCTGGCCACGCATAGGCAACTGATGACCTATCCACAGGATAGGTCATCAGTATATGATGGGTGTGAGTGACACCCGGACACCGCACCAATCAGATGCTCCAGTGGCCTCCAGGCACCGGACGTCCATGCCAGAAGCAGATGGCTCTGGGTCAGGGAATAGCGGCCGAGCTGCAGTACTTCAGCACAGCCACTATGCATTGTACACAGCCAGCTGCTTCCGGCTCCAACTACTGCATACCCGTCATAACATCCGACGCGTGGAGGCAGCTGATCGGTGCAGGGTCCGGGTGTAGGACCCGCACCGAAAATATACTAATGACCTATCCTGTGGATAGTTTATCAGTTGTCCAATCGTGTCTGATCGCTGGGGGTTCCACTGCTTATGAAATGGGGGTCCCAAAACCTCTGTTCCTCTTCACTAATTAACCACAGTTAAGAGGAGCTTGAATGGAGCGGTGGTCGGGTATGTCGCACCATTCAATGTCTGTAGCCGAGGTCTCAAAGATGCGGCCCTGGAGGAAATCTGCGGGCCGAGGAATACAGAGCCGCTAGTATAAGCTCTGCTCCGGGACTCTGTGGAATCCCCTGACATCGCTGTCTATATATGGATAGTGATGTCTGGGGCTTCCAGAGAGCCCGAGTCCTGGGCAGAGCGCTAGTATAGGCCCTGCTCCGGGACTGGAAATATGGGCAGCGATGTCAGGGGGTTCCACAGAGTCCTGGAGCAGAGCCGATACTAGCACACTGCCTGGGACTCCTGCTCTGGGGAAGCCCTGACATAACTGGCCATATTTGGAGCAGAGCTGGAGTCCCAGGAAGAGCGATAGAAGTGGCTCTACTCCGGAACTCCAACCCTGAGCAAGCCCCCTCACATCACTGTCCATATATGGACACTGAAGTCAGTGCTTCCCCTGAGTGGGTGTGTGGCAGTATCTACAGAGGGCACTGGGGCATTATCTAGGGGGGTGTGGCATTATCTACAAAGGGCACTGTGGCATTATCTATGGGTGGGTGTGTGGCAGTATCTAAAAAGGGGCTCCCCAATCTTGACAACTCGGCCGTTTCAGTCTGTTCCATAGACATTGAATGGAGCATGCTCGACTGACGCTTCATTCAAGCTCCTGCTCACTGCAGGGGAAGCAGTGAGGTGGAACAGGGTGTTCGGCGGGGCCCCCAGAGATCAGACTACTATCACCCATGGCTCTCAAAATGCAGTAATGCAAAGTAAAAAAAAAAAAAGTTGCCGTTGCCTATAGACCTAAAATAGCTGCGTCTTCGAGGAAAAACGTTTGCCACAGTTATAAATTTCACGTGTTTGTCCAGCCCCCTGAGAAGGCAGTGGTAATGTATATATGTATATACTATAGACGTCACATGCTGCATGACATGACTCCGAGCTGCTGCCTCCAGCCACTACAGGTGACCAGTGTACAGAAACGTCACTTGTCTACATCACGACCTATAGACGGAGGTCCCACAGATCTGCATTGGGTTGTACAATGTGGCAGATGCCAAATGACCTGGCGGACCAGATTCCTACAGCAACTGCTACCATGTAAACGTCGCACAACATACTGTTCCTTTAATTCAACTGCCATGACACTTACAGGGTTTCTCCACTTTTCCCAATCCCTTTTTGTTACAAGATCACATTGTGTCGCACTGCTGTGACCCGAACTGTAAACTCTCATACGTCACAGACAAGGAAAATCAAAGACCCTTTAGATAAATGCCCTCCACTATTACGTCAGGGTGTTACTATCTATCCAGCACTTTTTTGAGGGGTTTTCTGTTTAAGGGAAAGCTGGGTGGCAACCAACATAGTTGTAATAACAGCGGCCACTGTGAGCGTCATTCAGCTTTGCTCCAGTCCTGATCAGCAAATCTGCTTAGTTATACAGAGACACAGAATTGAGGAATTTCTCAGTGCAAAAATAGACTGACTGCCGTTCAGGAGCCCAGGAAAGCTGGGTATCAACTAAACTGGATATTACAGCTATCAGAGCGGTGGTGAGGCAGATCTCCGGACCCTCACGAACGAATATTTATGCAGAAACGAGGAAGATTATTAAATCTGGAAAGTTGTACCATTTAGGCTGAGTTCACATGGCGCGTTTTTTGGACTGTTGGTTATAGAAACGCATGCATTTCTCTCCCCAACAGTTCAGAAATGGAACAAAAAAAGCAACATGTGAACTCGGCTTTAGGAATATTGAAATCAAACATGGCGGCCATAACAAAACCTGCACGTGCCGTCATCCAGCCTTCATACAGTCCTAGCCAACAGATGCGCCGAGCTACATGCTGCTCAGGAGCCTGGGAAAGCTGGGAGACAGTCAACATCGCACCCGAACTCTCACTGCAAAATGAGGCAGATTTTCCATTCAGAAGTCTGGGAAAGCTGGGTGACCACCTCCGATAATTGAGAAGATAAAGCGCACACAATGTAGCGAACGCATAGAAATACAATTCAATGTTCAAAGGAAAAAAAAACAAAAAACCACATCACATTTACACAGGTGAAAATAAAGCGACTGGAATATGACAAGGGATCTTCCAGCGTGCAGGACGGGGGAGGGGGTGAGCCTGCAGGTCACATGATGGGGGGAGGACATGTGATGCAGTGTGTCACATGACCATGAATCGCCTCATACATTCTGGAGCCTGAGGTGATCTGTATATACATAAAACACTCGCCTGTTACTTTATGTTGTCACTGAAAACACACCATAAACCGGGCGCCGGAGGGCACAAGATCTGATCACAATGCCAGGATAGAGCTTACTGATGCCAGGATAATACATCAAATCACTGCAATATCCACATAGTAAACCCTAGACGCAAGAAAGTGCCTGCATCTCCCCAAAGATCGCACACCTACAAGTCCCAGCAACTGCCAGGGCATGCTGGGAGTTGTAGTTTTGCAATGCACGTTGGAGACCAGTGTGTGTGATAATGTAATAGAGGCAACGGCCTTATACTGGGCAGACCAGTGCGGTCTCAGCTCCGTCAACAGGAAGCAAGTGCTGTTTACTATGACTGGGCTGGAGGGGACAGATGTAACTGGATCCATTAGTGTTGTAGCCCCCTGCGTGCGTCACATTGGGGAAGGGTCCCCCTATATATAGGATCCCGTTTCTAAGGCCTCATGCACACGACCGTATTTTTTCCCACCCGTAAATACTGGCGTAAATACGGGTCCGGTGTCACACGTATTCGACCCGTTTTGCACCAGTATTTACGGACCCGTGCCCGTAAATATGGGTCCGGTGTCACCCGTATTCCACCCGTATTTACGGGCACGTTTTTGGCGGCAAAATAGCACTGCACTAATCGGCAGCCCCTTCTCTCTATCAGTGCAGGATAGAGAGAAGGGACAGCCCTTTCTGTAATAAAAGTAAAAGAAATTCATACTTACCCGGCCGTTGTCTTGGTGACGCGTCCCTCTCTTCACATCCAGCCCGACATCCCTGGATGACGCGGCAGTCCATGTGACCGCTGCAGCCTGTGATTGACCTGTGATTGGCTGCAGCGGTCACATGGCCTGAAACGTCATCCAGGGACGGCCAGGACGTCGGGCCGGATGTCGAGAGGGACGCGTCACCAAGGCAACGGCCGGGAGACCGGACTGGAGGAAGCAGGAAGTTGTTGGTAAGTATGAAAGTCTTTTATTTTTATTTTTTACAGGTTTATTCTGATCGGTAGTCACTGTCCAGGGTGCTGAAAGAGTTACTGCCGATCAGTTAACTCTTTCAGCTCCCTGGACAGTGACTATTTACTGACGTCGCTTAGCAACGCTGCCGTAATGACGGGTGCACACATGTAGCCACCCGTCATTACGAGAGCTCCATAGACTTCTATGGACTGTCCGTGCCGTTATTACGGCCAGAAATAGGACATGTTCTATCTTTTTCAACGGCACGGGCAACTTCCCGTGAGAAAACGGGAAGGTACCCGTGGCCAATAGAAGTCTATGGGCCCGTTATTACGGGTCATAATTACGACCCGTAATAACGGGAGTTTTTACGGTCGTGTGCATGAGGCCTTAGCCATTTTAGATAGCGGATGTAAAAGGAGGAGTCTGCGTAACCATGGGTTACATGAATGTCCATTGATTTAAGGGAGAACAGATCTCCGAGGGTTCCAGCAGTAAATAAGACGCACAGAGATCAGATAACCAGAGCAGTAACCGGACAGGACAACGTCTTAAAGGGGATCTCCTTATTACTAGTCAGTCAGTGGATGGAGGGATCCACAATAATTGCATCATCAGTGACTACATACCTGGGGTCCCCCCTCCCATTAGATCTCTAATCCAAAATATCTTTATTGACACTTCTAAACAGACATCACATACGCAGACATACGATCCCTCTCTGTATATTCAGATACACGGCACCCCCACCTCCCCGTATACACATACATGACCATGTCACCCCACCTCCCCGTATACACATACATGACCATGTCACCCCACCTCCCCGTATACACATACATGACCATGTCACCCCACCTCCCCGTATACACATACATGACCATGTCACCCCACATCCCCGTATACACATACAAGACCATGTCACCCCACCTCCCCGTATACACATACATGACCACGTCACCCCACATACATGACCATGTCACCCCACCTCCCCGCATGACTTACTGATCCTGGGCTGGGACAGGTAGTCTCTGCTGACCGCCTGGACGTGCTCCCTGGCCGCCGGGTGCCCCAGCTCGCCCCTGTTCCCGGTGTCTCCTCCGCGCATCACTCTCACCGCCATGTTCTCCGCAGCGTATCTGACACTCGCCAGAAATCGCGTAACCGCAGCTTCTTAATATCTTCGTGACGTCAGCACGTACACTTCGACGTCTGTCAGAACAACCCGGATAAGAGGGGTGGAGCTATGCGTTCCAACGTCACCTCCAGTACATAAACCGGGTGGATGTGAAGGGTTACGGGTGAAGGGGCGGGGACTGGATCCGCAATGGGAGGGGTTGTGAGTAGATCAGTTTTGATAGCGAGCGGAATGGTGGCAATATCAAACGGGACTACTCTGAGGGATGTCAAAGCGGGCGCAAAAAATAAGCTTCCGGTGGCTTCAGAATTTGGGTGTAAAAAGATGGCGGACTTCCGGTCTAGGGTCTTGTCCTTGGTGCTGATTTCTGATTTGTCTTTGTAGCTCTAAAAATGATTAAACACATCAAAAGACACATATATATATATACAGTCGAGTCACATTATTATGACCACCTACTTATGACATTGGCAGCGTAGCCCATGAAGGAAGCGATGTGTCGTGGACTGGCTTGGTGGGTATATAAGGTGTGCTGTAGACTGTCTGATCACATATCACTCGTTGCCATGGGTAAAAGGTGCGATTTATCAGAGTTGCAAAAAGGGATGATTATTGGCTTTCGGGCCAAGGGTTGCAGTATTTCTCAAACAGCGCAGTTTGTGAACTGTTTGCGTGCTGCTGTGGTGAAAGTGTATCGTGAGTGGACAAATGGCACCATTGGATATAACCGACGTGGAAACTGCAGAGCATCACGTGCCATTGATGTGAGAAGTGAAAGTCGGCTACAAAGGTGCACGAGGGCTGAACGACACGCCACAGTGGAGCAGTTCACCATGAAAATCAACCAGGGGGCTACCAGATGTGTGTCTAATACAACAGTTCAGCGAACCTGCTGCGTGTGGGGCTCCGAAGCAGACGGATGGTCACTGCTCCTAAGCTAACAAAGGTGCATTGGAAAAAAACGCTTCAATTTGCACGGCCGTATTGGAATTGGACCACCGATGATTGGCAATGGGTTGCCTTCTCCGATAAGTCATGTTTTCTGCTTCATCGAACGGATGGACGTTGGCGCGTCAGGTGAGAAACATCAGAGAACAAACACCCTGCAACCATTCCTGGAAGGACACAAGCTGGTGGCGGCGGCGGTATTATCGTCTGGGAATTTTTCATGCCATTCTTTAGGCCCACTTATCCATGTGGAAGGCACTCTGAGGAGATTTGGGTATGAATCCATCGTTACAGATCACGTCCACCTATACATGCTGTTTGTCTTCCCGGGGGCAGATGGAATCTCCCAGCAAGACAATGCAACATGTCACACGGCTAGAAATGTCCGGCAGTGGTTGGAAGAGCCCGACCAAGACTTCCAAGGACTTCCCCGGCCCCCTAAGTCGTCAGACTTAAACCCAACTGAGCATCTGTGGGACCTCAATTCTCTTGTTCGCTCTATGGATATTGAGACAACCTAACAGCACCTTATTGAGTCACCCCCAGCCCGCCTAGCTGCTGTCCGTGCTGCACACGGCGGTTACTCTGGTGGTCATAATAATGTGACTCAACTGTGTATAATGATGAGCGGTATCTCTATATACTGATAATATACATGTATAATGATGAGCTGTATCTCTATATACTGATAATATACATGTATAATGATGAGCGGTATCTCTATATACTGATAATATACATGTATAATGATGAGCGGTGTCTCTATATACTGATAATATACATGTATAATGATGAGCGGTATCTCTATATACTGATAATATACATGTATAATGATGAGCTGTATCTCTATATACTGATAATATACATGTATAATGATGAGCGGTATCTCTATATACTGATAATATACATGTATAATGATGAGCGGTATCTCTATATACTGATAATATACATGTATAATGATGAGCGGTATCTCTATATACTGATAATATACATGTATAATGATGAGCTGTGTCTCTATATACTGATAATATACATGTATAATGATGAGCGGTGTCTCTATATACTGATAATATACATGTATAATGATGAGCGGTATCTCTATATACTGATAATATACATGTATAATGATGAGCTGTATCTCTATATACTGATAATATACATGTATAATGATGAGCGGTATCTCTATATACTGATAATATACATGTATAATGATGAGCGGTGTCTCTATATACTGATAATATACATGTATAATGATGAGCGGTATCTCTATATACTGATAATATACATGTATAATGATGAGCGGTATCTCTATATACTGATAATATACATGTATAATGATGAGCGGTATCTCTATATACTGATAATATACCTGTATAATGATGAGCGGTGTCTCTATATACTGATAATATACATGTATAATGATGAGCGGTATCTCTATATACTGATAATATACATGTATAATGATGAGCTGTATCTCTATATACTGATAATATACATGTATAATGATGAGCGGTATCTCTATATACTGATAATATACATGTATAATGATGAGCTGTATCTCTATATACTGATAATATACATGTATAATGATGAGCTGTATCTCTATATACTGATAATATACATGTGTAATGATGAGCGGTATCTCTATATACTGATAATATACATGTACAATGATAAGCTGTATCTCTATATACTGATATACATGTATAATGATGAGCGGTGTCTCTATATACTGATAATATACATGTATAATGATGAGCTGTGTCTCTATATACTGATAATATACATGTATAATGATGAGCGGTATCTCTATATACTGATAATATACATGTATAATGATGAGCTGTATCTCTATATACTGATAATATACATGTATAATGATGAGCTGTGTCTCTATATACTGATAATATACATGTATAATGATGAGCGGTATCTCTATATACTGATAATATACATGTATAATGATGAGCTGTATCTCTATATACTGACAATATACATGTATAATGATGAGCGGTGTCTCTATATACTGACAATATACATGTATAATGATGAGCGGTGTCTCTATATACTGATAATATACATGTATAATGATGAGCGGTATCTCTATATACTGATAATATACATGTATAATGATGAGCGGTATCTCTATATACTGATAGTATACATGTATAATGATGAGCGGTGTCTCTATATACTGATAATATACATGTATAATGATGAGCGGTGTCTCTATATACTGATAATATACATGTATAATGATGAGCAGTATCTCTATATACTGATAATATACCTGTATAATGATGAGCGGTGTCTCTATATACTGATAATATACCTGTATAATGATGAGTGGTATCTCTATATACTGATAATATACATGTATAATGATGAGCTGTTTCTCTATATACTGATAATATACATGTATAATGATGAGCGGTATCTCTATATACTGATAATATACATGTATAATGATGAGCTGTATCTCTATATACTGATAATATACATGTATAATGATGAGCTGTATCTCTATATACTGATAATATACATGTATAATGATGAGCGGTGTCTCTATATACTGATAATATACATGTATAATGATGAGCGGTATCTCTATATACTGATAATATACATGTATAATGATGAGCTGTATCTCTATATACTGATAATATACATGTATAATGATGAGCTGTATCTCTATATACTGATAATATACATGTATAATGATGAGCGGTGTCTCTATATACTGATAATATACATGTATAATGATGAGCTGTGTCTCTATATACTGATAATATACATGTATAATGATGAGCGGTATCTCTATATACTGATAATATACATGTATAATGATGAGCGGTGTCTCTATATACTGATAATATACATGTATAATGATGAGCTGTGTCTCTATATACTGATAATATACATGTATAATGATGAGCTGTATCTCTATATACTGATAATATACATGTATAATGATGAGCGGTGTCTCTATGTACTGATAATATACATGTATAATGATGAGCTGTATCTCTATATACTGATAATATATATGTATAATGATGAGCGGTATCTCTATATACTGATAATATACATGTATAATGATGAGCGGTGTCTCTATATACTGATAATATACATGTATAATGATGAGCGGTGTCTCTATATACTGATAATATACATGTATAATGATGAGCTGTATCTCTATATACTGATAATATATATGTATAATGATGAGCGGTATCTCTATATACTGATAATATACATGTATAATGATGAGCGGTGTCTCTATATACTGATAATATACATGTATAATGATGAGCTGTATCTCTATATACTGATAATATACATGTATAATGATGAGCGGTATCTCTATATACTGATAATATACATGTATAATGATGAGCGGTATCTCTATATACTGATAATATACATGTATAATGATGAGCGGTGTCTCTATATACTGATAATATACATGTATAATGATGAGCTGCATCTCTATATACTGATAATATACATGTATAATGATGAGCGGTGTCTCTATATACTGATAATATACATGTATAATGATGAGCTGTGTCTCTATATACTGATAATATACATGTATAATGATGAGCGGTATCTCTATATACTGATAATATACATGTATAATGATGAGCGGTATCTCTATATACTGATAATATACATGTATAATGATGAGCGGTGTCTCTATATACTGATAATATACCTGTATAATGATGAGCGGTATCTCTATATACTGATAATATACCTGTATAATGATGAGCGGTGTCTCTATATACTGATAATATACATGTATAGTGATGAGCTGTATCTCTATATACTGATAATATACATGTATAATGATGAGCGGTATCTCTATATACTGATAATATACATGTATAATGATGAGCGGTATCTCTATATACTGATAATATACATGTATAATGATGAGCGGTATCTCTATATACTGATAATATACATGTATAATGATGAGCGGTATCTCTATATACTGATAATATACATGTATAATGATGAGCGGTGTCTCTATATACTGATAATATACATGTATAATGATGAGCGGTGTCTCTATATACTGATAATATTCATGTATAATGATGAGCGGTATCTCTATATACTGATAATATACATGTATAATGATGAGCTGTATCTCTATATACTGATAATATACATGTATAATGATGAGCTGTATCTCTATATACTGATAATATACATGTATAATGATGAGCTGTATCTCTATATACTGATAATATACATGTATAATGATGAGCGGTGTCTCTATATATACTGATAATATACATGTATAATGATGAGCGGTATCTCTATATACTGATAATATACATGTATAATGATGAGCTGTATCTCTATATACTGATAATATACATGTATAATGATGAGCTGTGTCTCTATATACTGATAATATACATGTATAATGATGAGCTGTGTCTCTATATACTGATAATATACATGTATAATGATGAGCTGTATCTCTATATACTGATAATATACATGTATAATGATGAGCGGTATCTCTATATACTGATAATATACATGTATAATGATGAGCGGTATCTCTATATACTGATAATATACATGTATAATGATGAGCTGTATCTCTATATACTGATAATATACATGTATAATGATGAGCGGTATCTCTATATACTGATAATATACATGTATAATGATGAGCGGTGTCTCTATATACTGATAATATACATGTATAATGATGAGCTGTGTCTCTATATACTGATAATATACATGTATAATGATGAGCTGTGTCTCTATATACTGATAATATACATGTATAATGATGAGCTGTATCTCTATATACTGATAATATACATGTATAATGATGAGCGGTATCTCTATATACTGATAATATACATGTATAATGATGAGCGGTATCTCTATATACTGATAATATACATGTATAATGATGAGCGGTATCTCTATATACTGATAATATACATGTATAATGATGAGCTGTATCTCTATATACTGATAATATACGTGTATAATGATGAGCGGTGTCTCTATATACTGATAATATACATGTATAATGATGAGCGGTGTCTCTATATACTGATAATATACATGTATAATGATGAGCTGTATCTCTATATACTGATAATATACATGTATAATGATGAGCTGTATCTCTATATACTGATAATATACATGTATAATGATGAGCTGTATCTCTATATACTGATAATATACATGTATAATGATGAGCGGTATCTCTATATACTGATAATATACATGTATAATGATGAGCGGTGTCTATATATACTGATAATATACATGTATAATGATGAGCGGTATCTCTATATACTGATAATATACATGTATAATGATGAGCTGCATCTCTATATACTGATAATATACATGTATAATGATGAGCTGTATCTCTATATACTGATAATATACATGTATAATGATGAGCGGTGTCTCTATATACTGATAATATACATGTATAATGATGAGCGGTATCTCTATATACTGATAATATACATGTATAATGATGAGCGGTATCTCTATATACTGATAATATACATGTATAATGATGAGCTGTATCTCTATATACTGATAATATACATGTATAATGATGAGCTGTATCTCTATATACTGATAATACACATGTATAATGATGAGCGGTGTCTCTATATACTGATAATATACATGTATAATGATGAGCGGTATCTCTATATACTGATAATATACATGTATAATGATGAGCTGTATCTCTATATACTGATAATATACATGTATAATGATGAGCTGTATCTCTATATACTGATAATATACATGTATAATGATGAGCGGTATCTCTATATACTGATAATATACATGTATAATGATGAGCGGTATCTCTATATACTGATAATATACATGTATAATGATGAGCTGTATCTCTATATACTGATAATATACATGTATAATGATGAGCGGTATCTCTATATACTGATAATATACATGTATAATGATGAGCTGTATCTCTATATACTGATAATATACATGTATAATGATGAGCGGTATCTCTATATACTGATAATATACATGTATAATGATGAGCGGTGTCTCTATATACTGATAATATACATGTATAATGATGAGCGGTGTCTCTATATACTGATAATATACATGTATAATGATGAGCGGTGTCTCTATATACTGATAATATACATGTATAATGATGAGCGGTATCTCTATATACTGATAATATACATGTATAATGATGAGCTGTATCTCTATATACTGATAATATACATGTATAATGATGAGCGGTATCTCTATATACTGATAATATACATGTATAATGATGAGCTGTATCTCTATATACTGATAATATACATGTATAATGATGAGCTGTATCTCTATATACTGATAATATACATGTATAATGATGAGCGGTATCTCTATATACTGATAATATACATGTATAATGATGAGCTGTATCTCTATATACTGATAATATACTTGTATAATGATGAGCTGTGTCTCTATATACTGATAATATACATGTATAATGATGAGTGGTATCTCTATATGCTGATAATATACATGTATAATGATGAGCGGTGTCTCTATATACTGATAATATACATGTATAATGATGAGCTGTATCTCTATATACTGATAATATACATGTATAATGATGAGCGGTATCTCTATATACTGATAATATACATGTATAATGATGAGCGGTGTCTATATATACTGATAATATACATGTATAATGATGTGCTGTATCTCTATATACTGATAATATACATGTATAATGATGAGCTGTATCTCTATATACTGATAATATACATGTATAATGATGAGCGGTATCTCTATATACTGATAATATACATGTATAATGATGAGCGGTGTCTCTATATACTGATAATATACATGTATAATGATGAGCGGTATCTCTATATACTGATAATATACATGTATAATGATGAGCTGTATCTCTATATACTGATAATATAAATGTATAGTGATGAGCGGTGTCTCTATATACTGATAATATACATGTATAATGATGAGCGGTATCTCTATATACTGATAATATACATGTATAATGATGAGCTGTATCTCTATATACTGATAATATACATGTATAATGATGAGCGGTATCTCTATATACTGATAATATACATGTATAATGATGAGCGGTGTCTCTATATACTGATAATATACATGTATAATGATGAGCGGTGTCTCTATATACTGATAATATACATGTATAGTGATGAGCTGTATCTCTATATACTGATAATATACATGTATAGTGATGAGCGGTGTCTCTATATACTGATAATATACATGTATAATGATGAGCGGTATCTCTATATACTGATAATATACATGTATAGTGATGAGCTGTATCTCTATATACTGATAATATACATGTATAATGATGAGCTGTATCTCTATATACTGATAATATACATGTATAATGATGAGCGGTATCTCTATATACTGATAATATACATGTATAATGATGAGCGGTATCTCTATATACTGATAATATACATGTATAGTGATGAGCGGTGTCTCTATATACTGATAATATACATGTATAATGATGAGCGGTATCTCTATATACTGATAATATACATGTATAGTGATGAGCTGTATCTCTATATACTGATAATATACATGTATAATGATGAGCTGTATCTCTATATACTGATAATATACATGTATAATGATGAGCGGTATCTCTATATACTGATAATATACATGTATAATGATGAGCGGTATCTCTATATACTGATAATATACATGTATAATGATGAGCGGTATCTCTATATACTGATAATATACATGTATAATGATGAGCGGTATCTCTATATACTGATAATATACATGTATAATGATGAGCGGTATCTCTATATACTGATAATATACATGTATAATGATGAGCTGTATCTCTATATACTGATAATATACATGTATAATGATGAGCGGTGTCTCTATATACTGATAATATACATGTATAATGATGAGCGGTATCTCTATATACTGATAATATACATGTATAATGATGAGCGGTGTCTCTATATACTGATAATATACATGTATAATGATGAGCGGTATCTCTATATACTGATAATATACATGTATAATGATGAGCGGTATCTCTATATACTGATAATATACATGTATAATGATGAGCGGTATCTCTATATACTGATAATATACATGTATAATGATGAGCGGTGTCTCTATATACTGATAATATACATGTATAATGATGA
The DNA here is from genome assembly GCF_050947455.1 of Rhinoderma darwinii. Taxonomy (NCBI): domain Eukaryota; kingdom Metazoa; phylum Chordata; class Amphibia; order Anura; family Rhinodermatidae; genus Rhinoderma; species Rhinoderma darwinii. The sequence continues at coordinate 382,400,129 of NC_134689.1, read as the reverse complement.
GCGGTGTCTCTATATACTGATAATATTCATGTATAATGATGAGCTGTATCTCTATATACTGATAATATACATGTATAATGATGAGCTGTATCTCTATATACTGATAATATACATGTATAATGATGAGCTGTATCTCTATATACTGATAATATACATGTATAATGATGAGCGGTGTCTCTATATATACTGATAATATACATGTATAATGATGAGCGGTATCTCTATATACTGATAATATACATGTATAATGATGAGCTGTATCTCTATATACTGATAATATACATGTATAATGATGAGCTGTGTCTCTATATACTGATAATATACATGTATAATGATGAGCTGTGTCTCTATATACTGATAATATACATGTATAATGATGAGCTGTATCTCTATATACTGATAATATACATGTATAATGATGAGCGGTATCTCTATATACTGATAATATACATGTATAATGATGAGCGGTATCTCTATATACTGATAATATACATGTATAATGATGAGCGGTGTCTATATATACTGATAATATACATGTATAATGATGAGCGGTATCTCTATATACTGATAATATACATGTATAATGATGAGCGGTGTCTCTATATACTGATAATATACATGTATAATGATGAGCTGTATCTCTATATACTGATAATATACATGTATAATGATGAGCGGTGTCTCTATATACTGATAATATACATGTATGATGATGAGCTGTATCTCTATATACTGATAATACACATGTATAATGATGAGCGGTGTCTCTATATACTGATAATATACATGTATAATGATGAGCTGTATCTCTATATACTGATAATATACATGTATAATGATGAGCGGTATCTCTATATACTGATAATATACATGTATAATGATGAGCGGTGTCTCTATACTGATAATATACATGTATAATGATGAGCGGTGTCAATATATACTGATAATATACATGTATAATGATGAGCTGTATCTCTATATACTGATAATATACATGTATAATGATGAGCGGTGTCTCTATATACTGATAATATACATGTATAATGATGAGCGGTATCTCTATATACTGATAATATACATGTATAGTGATGAGCGGTATCTCTATATACTGATAATATACATGTATAATGATGAGCGGTATCTCTATATACTGATAATATACATGTATAATGATGAGCTGTATCTCTATATACTGATAATATACATGTATAATGATGAGCGGTATCTCTATATACTGATAATATACATGTATAATGATGAGCTGTGTCTCTATATACTGATAATATACATGTATAATGATGAGCGGTATCTCTATATACTGATAATATACATGTATAATGATGAGTGGTGTCTCTATATACTGATAATATACATGTATAATGATGAGCTGTGTCTCTATATACTGATAATATACATGTATAATGATGAGCTGTATCTCTATATACTGATAATATACATGTATAATGATGAGCGGTATCTCTATATACTGATAATATACATGTATAATGATGAGCTGTGTCTCTATATACTGATAATATACATGTATAATGATGAGCGGTATCTATATACTGATAATATACATGTATAATGATGAGCGGTGTCTCTATATACTGATAATATACATGTATAATGATGAGCGGTATCTATATACTGATAATATACATGTATAATGATGAGCGGTGTCTCTATATACTGATAATATACATGTATAATGATGAGCGGTATCTCTATATACTGATAATATACATGTATAATGATGAGCGGTATCTCTATATACTGATAATATACATGTATAGTGATGAGCGGTATCTCTATATACTGATAATATACATGTATAATGATGAGCTGTGTCTCTATATACTGATAATATACATGTATAATGATGAGCTGTGTCTCTATATACTGATAATATACATGTATAGTGATGAGCGGTATCTCTATATACTGATAATATACATGTATAATGATGAGCGGTATCTCTATATACTGATAATATACATGTATAATGATGAGCGGTATCTCTATATACTGATAATATACATGTATAATGATGAGCGGTGTCTCTATATACTGATAATATACATGTATAATGATGAGCGGTGTCTCTATATACTGATAATATACATGTATAATGATGAGCGGTATCTCTATATACTGATAATATACATGTATAATGATGAGCGGTATCTCTATATACTGATAATATACATGTATAATGATGAGCTGTGTCTCTATATACTGATAATATACATGTATAATGATGAGCGGTGTCTCTATATACTGATAATATACATGTATAATGATGAGCGGTGTCTCTATATACTGATAATATACATGTATAATGATGAGCGGTATCTCTATATACTGATAATATACATGTATAATGATGAGCGGTATCTCTATATACTGATAATATACATGTATAATGATGAGCGGTGTCTCTATATACTGATAATATACATGTATAATGATGAGCGGTATCTCTATATACTGATAATATACATGTATAATGATGAGCGGTATCTCTATATACTGATAATATACATGTATAATGATGAGCTGTATCTCTATATACTGATAATATACATGTATAATGATGAGCGGTGTCTCTATATACTGATAATATACATGTATAATGATGAGCGGTATCTCTATATACTGATAATATACATGTATAATGATGAGCGGTTTCTCTATATACTGATAATATACATGTATAATGATGAGCGGTATCTCTATATACTGATAATATACATGTATAATGATGAGCGGTATCTCTATATACTGATAATATACATGTATAATGATGAGCGGTATCTCTATATACTGATAATATACATGTATAATGATGAGCGGTATCGCTATATACTGATAATATACATGTATAATGATGAGCGGTATCTCTATATACTGATAATATACATGTATAATGATGAGCGGTATCTCTATATACTGATAATATACATGTATAATGATAAGCGGTGTCTCTATATACTGATAATATACATGTATAATGATGAGCGGTATCTCTATATACTGATAATATACATGTATAATGATGAGCGGTATCTCTATATACTGATAATATACATGTATAATGATGAGCGGTATCTCTATATACTGATAATATACATGTATAATGATGAGCTGTATCTCTATATACTGATAATATACATGTATAATGATGAGCGGTGTCTCTATATACTGATAATATACATGTATAATGATGAGCGGTATCTCTATATACTGATAATATACATGTATAATGATGAGCGGTATCTCTATATACTGATAATATACATGTATAATGATGAGCTGTATCTCTATATACTGATAATATACATGTATAATGATGAGCGGTATCTCTATATACTGATAATATACATGTATAATGATGAGCGGTATCTCTATATACTGATAATATACATGTATAATGATGAGCGGTATCTCTATATACTGATAATATACATGTATAATGATGAGCGGTATCTCTATATACTGATAATATACATGTATAATGGTGAGCTGTATCTCTATATACTGATAATATACATGTATAATGATGAGCTGTATCTCTATATACTGATAATATACATGTATAATGATGAGCGGTGTCTCTATATACTGATAATATACATGTATAATGATGAGCTGTATCTCTATATACTGATAATATACATGTATAATGATGAGCTGTGTCTCTATATACTGATAATATACATGTATAATGATGAGCTGTATCTCTATATACTGATAATATACATGTATAATGATGAGCGGTATCTCTATATACTGATAATATACATGTATAATGATGAGCGGTGTCTCTATATACTGATAATATACATGTATAATGATGAGCGGTATCTCTATATACTGATAATATACATGTATAATGATGAGCGGTATCTCTATATACTGATAATATACATGTATAATGATGAGCGGTATCTCTATATACTGATAATATACATGTATAATGATGAGCGGTGTCTCTATATACTGATAATATACATGTATAATGATGAGCGGTATCTCTATATACTGATAATATACATGTATAATGATGAGCGGTATCTCTATATACTGATAATATACATGTATAATGATGAGCGGTGTCTCTATATACTGATAATATACATGTATAATGATGAGCGGTGTCTCTATATACTGATAATATACATGTATAGTGATGAGCGGTATCTCTATATACTGATAATATACATGTATAATGATGAGCGGTGTCTCTATATACTGATAATATACATGTATAATGATGAGCGGTGTCTCTATATACTGATAATATACATGTATAATGATGAGCTGTGTCTCTATATACTGATAATATACATGTATAATGATGAGCTGTATCTCTATATACTGATAATATACCTGTATAATGATGAGCGGTATCTATATACTGATAATATACATGGATAATGATGAGCTGTATCTCTACATACTGATAATATACATGTATAATGATGAGCGGTATCTCTATATACTGATAATATACATGTATAATGATGAGCGGTGTCTCTATATACTGATAATATACATGTATAATGATGAGCGGTATCTCTATATACTGATAATATACATGTATAATGGTGAGCTGTATCTCTATATACTGATAATATACATGTATAATGGTGAGCTGTATCTCTATATACTGATAATATACATGTATAATGATGAGCGGTATCTCTGTATACTGATAATATACATGTATAATGATGAGCTGTATCTCTATATACTGATAATATACATGTATAATGATGAGCGGTGTCTCTATATACTGATAATATACATGTATAATGATGAGCGGTATCTCTATATACTGATAATATACATGTATAATGATGAGCGGTGTCTCTATATACTGATAATATACATGTATAATGATGAGCTGTATCTCTATATACTGATAATATACATGTATAATGATGAGCGGTGTCTCTATATACTGATAATATACATGTATAATGATGAGCTGTATCTCTATATACTGATAATATACATGTATAATGATGAGCTGTATCTCTATATACTGATAATATACATGTATAATGATGAGCTGTATCTCTATATACTAATAATATACATGTATAATGATGAGCGGTGTCTCTATATACTGATAATATACATGTATAATGATGAGCGGTATCTCTATATACTGATAATATACATGTATAATGATGAGCGGTATCTCTATATACTGATAATATACATGTATAATGATGAGCGGTATCTCTATATACTGATAATATACATGTATAGTGATGAGCGGTATCTCTATATACTGATAATATACATGTATAGTGATGAGCGGTATCTCTATATACTGATAATATACATGTATAATGATGAGCGGTGTCTCTATATACTGATAATATACATGTATAATGATGTGCAGTGTCTCTATATACTGATAATATACATGTATAATGATGAGCTGTGTCTCTATATACTGATAATATACATGTATAATGATGAGCGGTATCTCTATATACTGATAATATACATGTATAATGATGAGCAGTATCTCTATATACTGATAATATACATGTATAATGATGAGCTGTATCTCTATATACTGATAATATACATGTATAATGATGAGCAGTATCTCTATATACTGATAATATACATGTATAATGATGAGCTGTATCTCTATATACTGATAATATACATGTATAATGATGAGCGGTGTCTCTATATACTGATAATATACATGTATAATGATGAGCGGTATCTCTATATACTGATAATATACATGTATAATGATGAGCGGTATCTCTATATACTGATAATATACATATATAATGATGAGCTGTATCTCTATATACTGATAATATACATGTATAATGATGAGCGGTATCTCTATATACTGATAATATACATGTATAATGATGAGCGGTGTCTCTATATACTGATAATATACATGTATAACGATGAGCGGTATCTCTATATACTGATAATATACATGTATAACGATGAGCGGTGTCTCTATATACTGATAATATACATGTATAATGATGAGCGGTATCTCTATATACTGATAATATACATGTATAATGATGAGCGGTATCTCTATATACTGATAATATACATGTATAATGATAAGCTGTATCTCTATATACTGATAATATACATGTATAATGATGAGCGGTGTCTCTATATACTGATAATATACATGTATAATGATGAGCTGTATCTCTATATACTGATAATATACATGTATAATGATGAGCTGTATCTCTATATACTGATAATATACATGTATAATGATGAGCGGTGTCTCTATATACTGATAATATACATGTATAGTGATGAGCGGTGTCTCTATGTACTGATAATATACATGTATAATGATGAGCTGTATCTCTATATACTGATAATATACATGTATAATGATGAGCGGTGTCTCTATATGCTGATAATATACATGTATAATGATGAGCTGTATCTCTATATACTGATAATATACATGTATAATGATGAGCGGTGTCTCTATATACTGATAATATACATGTATAATGATGAGCGGTATCTCTATATACTGATAATATACATGTATAATGATGAGCGGTATCTCTATATACTGATAATATACATGTATAATGATGAGCGGTGTCTCTATATACTGATAATATACATGTATAATGATGAGCGGTGTCTCTATATACTGATAATATACATGTATAGTGATGAGCGGTATCTCTATATACTGATAATATACATGTATAATGATGAGCTGTATCTCTATATACTGATAATATACATGTATAATGATGAGCGGTGTCTCTATATACTGATAATATACATGTATAATGATGAGCGGTGTCTCTATATACTGATAATATACATGTATAATGATGAGCGGTATCTCTATATACTGATAATATACATGTATAATGATGAGCGGTATCTCTATATACTGATAATATACATGTATAATGATGAGCTGTATCTCTATATACTGATAATATACATGTATAATGATGAGCGGTATCTCTATATACTGATAATATACATGTATAATGATGAGCGATATCTCTATATACTGATAATATACATGTATAATGATGAGCGGTATCTCTATATACTGATAATATACATGTATAATGATGAGCTGTATCTCTATATACTGATAATATACATGTATAATGATGAGCTGTATCTCTATATACTGATAATATACATGTATAATGATGAGCGGTATCTCTATATACTGATAATATACATGTATAATGATGAGCCGTATCTCTATATACTGATAATATACATGTATAATGATGAGCGGCATCCCTATATACTGATAATATACATGTATAATGATGAGCGGTGTCTCTATATACTGATAATATACATGTATAATGATGAGCCGTATCTCTATATACTGATAATATACATGTATAATGATGAGCCGTATCTCTATATACTGATAATATACATGTATAATGATGAGCCGTATCTCTATATACTGATAATATACATGTATAATGATGAGCGGTATCTCTATATACTGATAATATACATGTATAATGATGAGCGGTGTCTCTATATACTGATAATATACATGTATAATGATGAGCGGTGTCTCTATATACTGATAATATACATGTATAATGATGAGCCGTATCTCTATATACTGATAATATACATGTATAATGATGAGCGGTATCTCTGTATACTGATAATATACATGTATAATGATGTGCGGTATCTCTATATACTGATAATATACATGTATAATGATGAGTGGTGTCTCTATATACTGATAATATACATGTATAATGATGAGCTGTATCTCTATATACTGATAATATACATGTATAATGATGAGCGGTATCTCTGTATACTGATAATATACATGTATAATGATGTGCGGTATCTCTATATACTGATAATATACATGTATAATGATGAGCTGTGTCTCTATATACTGATAATATACATGTATAATGATGAGCGGTATCTCTATATACTGATAATATACATGTATAATGATGAGCTGTATCTCTATATACTGATAATATACATGTATAATGATGAGCGGTGTCTCTATATACTGATAATATACATGTATAATGATGAGCCGTATCTCTATATACTGATAATATACATGTATAATGATGAGCGGTATCTCTGTATACTGATAATATACATGTATAATGATGTGCGGTATCTCTATATACTGATAATATACATGTATAATGATGAGCTGTGTCTCTATATACTGATAATATACATGTATAATGATGAGCGGTATCTCTATATACTGATAATATACATGTATAATGATGAGCGGTATCTCTATATACTGATAATATACATGTATAATGATGAGCTGTATCTCTATATACTGATAATATACATGTATAATGATGAGCGGTATCTCTATATACTGATAATATACATGTATAATGATGAGCGGTGTCTCTATATACTGATAATATACATGTATAATGATGAGCTGTATCTCTATATACTGATAATATACATGTATAATGATGAGCGGTATCTCTATATACTGATAATATACATGTATAATGATGAGCGGTGTCTCTATATACTGATAATATACATGTATAATGATGAGCGGTATCTCTATATACTGATAATATACATGTATAATGATGAGCGGTGTCTCTATATACTGATAATATACATGTATAATGATGAGCGGTATCTCTATATACTGATAATATACATGTATAATGATGAGCGGTGTCTCTATATACTGATAATACTGAGGAGGGAGGTCAATGTAGAAAAAAAAGGGGTAGCCAGGTTAGAGAGGGGTCAGACTATATTGGTGGGGGGAGAAACAGAATGTGGGGAGAGGACTAGACAACAAGATAAGGAGATCCTTTCGTTGCAAAACATCAGTGTAAATAAAAAGGACCGATTAATGTCAAATCACATTTCTGATAATAAAAGTGAAAAACTGACAGGCAAGTTAAAGTGTATGTTCACAAATGCCAGAAGTCTAGCAAGCAAAATGGGGGAGCTGGAGGCCTTGATACTGGAAGAAAATATAGATATAGTTGGTGTTGCTGAAACATGGCTGGACTCTTCACATGACTGGGCTGTAAATCTACAGGGTTTTACACTTTTTCGTAAAGACAGGACAAATAGGAAAGGTGGTGGTGTATGTCTGTATGTGAGAAGTGATATGAAGGCGAGTGTGAAAGAGACAATAGTGGGTGAAGACTGTGAGGAGGTTGAAACCTTGTGGGTGGAACTAGAAAAAGAGGTAAACACTGAAAAAATTACTTTTGGTGTAATCTATAGACCCCCCAATATAACTGAGGAGATGGAAGGTCAGATATATAAACAGATGGAGCGGGCTGCACAGGCGGGTACTGTAGTGATAATGGGAGATTTTAATTTCCGGGATATTAATTGGTGTCATGGTTCGGCTTCAACTGCAAAGGGGAGACATTTCCTCAACCTGTTGCAGGAAAATTTTATGGGCCAGTTTGTGGAAAACCCGACTAGAGGTGAAGCTCTGTTGGATCTGGTCATTTCTAATAATGCAGATCTTGTTGGGAATGTCAATGTTCGTGAAAACCTCGGTAACAGTGATCACAATATAGTTACATTTTACCTATACTGTAAAAAACAAACGCAGGCTGGGAGGGCAAAAACATTTAATTTTAAGAAAGCCAATTTCCCCAGGATGAGGGCTGCAATTCAGGATATAGACTGGGAAGAACTAATGTCAAATAATGGAACAAATGATAAATGGGAGATTTTCAAATCTACTTTGAGTTATTATAGTGCAAAATTTATTCCTACAGGTAATAAGTATAAACGACTCAAATTAAACCCCACATGGCTTACACCTTCTGTGAAAGGGGCAATACATGACAAAAAAAGGGCATTTAAAAAATACAAATCTGAGGGTAGAGCTGTAGCCTTTGTAAAATATAAAGAGCTTAATAAAATCTGTAAAAATGTAATAAAATTAGCAAAAATACAAAATGAAAGGCAGGTGGCCAAGGATAGTAAAACAAATCCTAAAAAATTCTTCAAGCATATAAATGCAAAAAAGCCAAGGTCTGAACATGTAGGACCCCTAGATAATGGTAATGGGGAGTTGATCACAGGGGATCAAGAGAAGGCAGAGTTACTAAATGGGTTCTTTAGCTCTGTATATACAACAGAAGAAAGAGCAGCTGATGTAGCCGGTGCCAGTGCTGTTAATATATCAGTTGATATACTGAATTGGATGAATGTAGATATGGTCCAAGCTAAATTAAATAAAATAAATGTGCACAAGGCTCCGGGACCAGATGGGTTACACCCTAGAATTCTTAAAGAGCTTAGTTCAGTTATTTCTGTCCCCCTTTTCATAATATTCAGAGAATCTCTAGTGACTGGTATAGTGCCAAGGGACTGGCGCAGGGCAAATGTGGTGCCTATTTTCAAAAAGGGCTCTAGGTCTTCCCCGGGTAATTATAGACCAGTAAGCTTAACATCCATCGTGGGGAAAATGTTTGAGGGGCTATTGAGGGACTATATACAGGATTATGTGACAATAAATAGCATTATAAGTGACAGCCAGCACGGTTTTACTAAGGACAGAAGTTGTCAAACTAACCTAATCTGTATTTATGAAGAGGTGAGCAGAAGTCTAGACAGAGGGGCCGCTGTGGATTTAGTGTTTTTAGACTTTGCAAAGGCATTTGACACTGTCCCCCATAGACGCCTAATGGGTAAATTAAGGACTATAGGTTTAGAAAATATAGTTTGTAATTGGATTGAGAATTGGCTCAAGGACCGTATCCAGAGGGTTGTGGTCAATGATTCCTTCTCTGAATGGTCCCCGGTTATAAGTGGTGTACCCCAGGGTTCAGTGCTGGGACCACTATTATTCAACTTATTTATTAATGATATAGAGGAAGGGATTAATAGCACTATTTCTATTTTTGCAGATGACACCAAGCTATGTAATATAGTTCAGTCTATGGAAGATGTTCATGAATTACAGGCAGATTTAAACAAACTAAGTGTTTGGGCGTCCACTTGGCAAATGAAGTTTAATGTAGATAAATGTAAAGTTATGCATCTTGGTACCAACAACCTGCATGCATCATATGTCCTAGGGGGCGCTACACTGGCGGATTCACTTGTTGAGAAGGATCTGGGTGTACTTGTAAATCATAAACTCAATAACAGCATGCAGTGTCAATCAGCTGCTTCAAAGGCCAGCAGGATATTGTCGTGTATTAAAAGAGGCATGGACTCGCGGGACAGGGATGTAATAATGCCACTTTACAAAGCATTAGTGAGGCCTCATCTAGAATATGCAGTTCAGTTCTGGGCTCCAGTTCATAGAAAGGATGCCCTGGAGTTGGAAAAAATACAAAGAAGAGCAACGAAGCTAATAAGGGGCATGGAGAATTTAAGTTATGAGGAAAGATTCAAAGAATTAAACCTATTTAGCCTTGAAAAAAGAAGACTAAGGGGGGACATGATTAACTTATATAAATATATTAATGGCACATACAAAAAATATGGTGAAATCCTGTTCCTTGTAAAACCCCCTCAAAAAACAAGGGGGCACTCCCTCCGTCTGGAGAAAAAAAGGTTCAAGCTGCAGAGGCGACAAGGCTTCTTTACAGTGAGAACTGTGAATCTATGGAATAGCCTACTGCAGGAGCTGGTCACAGCAGGGACAGTAGATGGCTTTAAAAAAGGGTTAGATAATTTCCTAGAACAAAAAAATATTAGCTCCTATGTGTAGAAATTTTTCCTTCCCTTTTCCCTTCCCTTGGTTGAACTTGATGGACATGTGTCTTTTTTCAGCCGTACTAACTATGTAACTATGTAACTATGTAATGTATAATGATGAGCGGTGTCTCTATATACTGATAATATACATGTATAATGATGAGCGGTATCTCTATATACTGATAATATACATGTATAATGATGAGCTGTATCTCTATATACTGATAATATACATGTATAATGATGAGCGGTATCTCTATATACTGATAATATACATGTATAATGATGAGCTGTGTCTCTATATACTGATAATATACATGTATAATGATGAGCTGTATCTCTATATACTGATAATATACATGTATAATGATGAGCGGTGTCTCTATATACTGATAATATACATGTATAATGATGAGCGGTGTCTCTATATACTGATAATATACATGTATAATGATGAGCGGTGTCTCTATATACTGATAATATACATGTATAATGATGAGCGGTATCTCTATATACTGATAATATACATGTATAATGATGAGCGGTATCTCTATATACTGATAATATACATGTATAATGATGAGCGGTATCTCTATATACTGATAATATACATGTATAATGATGAGCTGTATCTCTATATACTGATAATATACATGTATAATGATGAGCGGTATCTCTATATACTGATAATATACATGTATAATGATGAGCTGTATCTCTATATATACTGATAATATACATGTATAATGATGAGCAGTGTCTCTATATACTGATAATATACATGTATAATGATGAGCGGTATCTCTATATACTGATAATATACATGTATAATGATGAGCGGTATCTCTATATACTGATAATATACATGTATAATGATGAGCGGTGTCTCTATATACTGATAATATACATGTATAATGATGAGCTGTGTCTCTATATACTGATAATATACATGTATAATGATGAGCTGTATCTCTATATACTGATAATATACATGTATAATGATGAGCTGTATCTCTATATACTGATAATATACATGTATAATGATGAGCGGTATCTCTATATACTGATAATATACATGTATAATGATGAGGGGTATCTCTATATACTGATAATATACATGTATAATGATGAGCGGTATCTCTATATACTGATAATATACATGTATAATGATGAGCGGTGTCTCTATATACTGATAATATACATGTATAATGATGAGCGGTGTCTCTATATACTGATAATATACATGTATAATGATGAGCCGTATCTCTATATACTGATAATATACATGTATAATGATGAGCCGTATCTCTATATACTGATAATATACATGTATAATGATGAGCCGTATCTCTATATACTGATAATATACATGTATAATGATGAGCCGTATCTCTATATACTGATAATATACATGTATAATGATGAGCCGTATCTCTATATACTGATAATATACATGTATAATGATGAGCGGTGTCTCTATATACTGATAATATACATGTATAATGATGAGCGGTATCTCTATATACTGATAATATACATGTATAATGATGAGCTGTATCTCTATATACTGATAATATACATGTATAATGATGAGCGGTATCTCTATATACTGATAATATACATGTATAATGATGAGCGGTATCTCTATATACTGATAATATACATGTATAATGATGAGCGGTATCTCTATATACTGATAATATACATGTATAATGATGAGCCGTATCTCTATATACTGATAATATACATGTATAATGATGAGCCGTATCTCTATATACTGATAATATACATGTATAATGATGAGCCGTATCTCTATATACTGATAATATACATGTATAATGATGAGCGGTGTCTCTATATACTGATAATATACATGTATAATGATGAGCCGTATCTCTATATACTGATAATATACATGTATAATGATGAGCCGTATCTCTATATACTGATAATATACATGTATAATGATGAGCGGTATCTCTATATACTGATAATATACATGTATAATGATGAGCAGTGTCTCTATATACTGATAATATACATGTATAATGATGAGCTGTATCTCCATATACTGATAATATACATGTATAATGATGAGCTGTATCTCTATATACTGATAATATACATGTATAATGATGAGCGGTATCTCTATATATTGATAATATACATGTATAATGATGAGCGGTATCTCTATATACTGATAATATACATGTATAATGATGAGCTGTATCTCTATATACTGATAATATACATGTATAATGATGAGCGGTGTCTCTATATACTGATAATATACATGTATAATGATGAGCGGTGTCTCTATATACTGATAATATACATGTATAATGATGAGCTGTGTCTCTATATACTGATAATATACATGTATAATGATGAGCGGTATCTCTATATACTGATAATATACATGTATAATGATGAGCTGTATCTCTATATACTGATAATATACATGTATAATGATGAGCGGTATCTCTATATACTGATAATATACATGTATAATGATGAGCGGTATCTCTATATACTGATAATATACATGTATAATGATGAGCTGTATCTCTATATACTGATAATATACATGTATAATGATGAGCGGTGTCTCTATATACTGATAATATACATGTATAATGATGAGCGGTTTCTCTATATACTGATAATATACATGTATAATGATGAGCGGTATCTCTATATACTGATAATATACATGTATAATGATGCGCGGTGTCTCTATATACTGATAATATACATGTATAATGATGAGCGGTATCTCTATATACTGATAATATACATGTATAATGATGAGCGGTGTCTCTATATACTGATAATATACATGTATAATGATGAGCTGTATCTCTATATACTGATAATATACATGTATAATGATGAGCGGTATCTCTATATACTGATAATATACATGTATAATGATGAGCTGTGTCTCTATATACTGATAATATACATGTATAATGATGAGCTGTATCTCTATATACTGATAATATACATGTATAATGATGAGCGGTGTCTCTATATACTGATAATATACATGTATAATGATGAGCGGTATCTCTATATACTGATAATATACATGTATAATGATGAGCCGTATCTCTATATACTGATAATATACATGTATAATGATGAGCTGTATCTCTATATACTGATAATATACATGTATAATGATGAGCGGTGTCTATATACTGATAATATACATGTATAATGATGAGCTGTATCTCTATATACTGATAATATACATGTATAATGATGAGCTGTATCTCTATATACTGATAATATACATGTATAATGATGAGCTGTATCTCTATATACTGATAATATACATGTATAATGATGAGCGGTGTCTCTATATACTGATAATATACATGTATAATGATGAGCTGTGTCTCTATATACTGATAATATACATGTATAATGATGAGCGGTATCTCTATATACTGATAATATACATGTATAATGATGAGCGGTATCTCTATATACTGATAATATACATGTATAATGATGAGCTGTATCTCTATATACTGATAATATACATGTATAATGATGTACAGTATCTCTATATACTGATAATATACATGTATAATGATGAGCTGTATCTCTATATACTGATAATATACATGTATAATGATGAGCGGTATCTCTATATACTGATAATATACATGTATAATGATGAGCGGTGTCTCTATATACTGATAATATACATGTATAATGATGAGCTGTATCTCTATATACTGATAATATACATGTATAGTGATGAGCGGTGTCTCTATATACTGATAATATACATGTATAATGATGAGCGGTATCTCTATATACTGATAATATACATGTATAATGATGAGCGGTGTCTCTATATACTGATAATATACATGTATAATGATGAGCGGTATCTCTATATACTGATAATATACATGTATAGTGATGAGCTGTATCTCTATATACTGATAATATACATGTATAATGATGAGCGGTGTCTCTATATACTGATAATATACATGTATAATGATGAGCGGTATCTCTATATACTGATAATATATATGTATAATGATGAGCTGTATCTCTATATATTGATAATATACATGTATAATGATGAGCTGTATCTCTATATACTGATAATATACATGTATAATGATGAGCTGTATCTCTATATACTGATAATATACATGTATAATGATGTGCGGTATCTCTATATACTGATAATATACATGTATAATGATGAGCGGTATCTCTATATACTGATA
This sequence comes from Rhinoderma darwinii, assembly GCF_050947455.1. Lineage (NCBI taxonomy): Eukaryota > Metazoa > Chordata > Amphibia > Anura > Rhinodermatidae > Rhinoderma > Rhinoderma darwinii. The sequence goes on along the minus strand of NC_134689.1, from coordinate 382,384,125 downwards.
ATATACATGTATAATGATGAGCTGTATCTCTATATACTGATAATATACATGTATAATGATGAGCGGTGTCTCTATATACTGATAATATACATGTATAATGATGAGCGGTATCTCTATATACTAATAATATACATGTATAATGATGAGCGGTATCTCTATATACTAATAATATACATGTATCATGATGAGCGGTGTCTATATACTGATAATATACATGTATAATGATGAGCTGTATCTCTATATACTGATAATATACATGTGTAATGATGAGCTGTATCTCTATATACTGATAATATACATGTATAATGATGAGCTGTATCTCTATATACTGATAATATACATGTATAATGATGAGCGGTGTCTCTATATACTGATAATATACATGTATAATGATGTCCGGTATCTCTATATACTGATAATATACATGTATAATGATGAGCGGTGTCTCTATATACTGATAATATACATGTATAATGATGAGCTGTATCTCTATATACTGATAATATACATGTATAATGATGAGCGGTATCTATATACTGATAATACACATGTATAATGATGAGCGGTATCTCTATATACTGATAATATACATGTATAATGATGAGCGGTGTCTCTATATACTGATAATATACATGTATAATGATGAGCGGTGTCTCTATATACTGATAATATACATGTATAATGATGAGCTGTGTCTCTATATACTGATAATATACATGTATAATGATGAGCGTTCTCTCTATATACTGATAATATACATGTATAATGATGAGCGGTATCTCTATATACTGATAATATACATGTATAATGATGAGCGGTATCTCTATATACTGATAATATACATGTATAATGATGAGCGGTGTCTCTATATACTGATAATATACATGTATAATGATGAGCGGTGTCTCTATATACTGATAATATACATGTATAATGATGAGCTGTATCTCTATATACTGATAATATACATGTATAATGATGAGCGGTGTCTCTATATACTGATAATATACATGTATAATGATGAGAGGTGTCTCTATATACTGATAATATACATGTATAATGATGAGAGGTGTCTCTATATACTGATAATATACATGTATAATGATGAGAGGTGTCTCTATATACTGATAATATACATGTATAATGATGAGCTGTATCTCTATATACTGATAATATACATGTATAATGATGAGCGGTATCTCTATATACTGATAATATACATGTATAATGATGAGCGGTATCTCTATATACTGATAATATACATGTATAATGATGAGCTGTATCTCTATATACTGATAATATACATGTATAATGATGAGCGGTGTCTCTATATACTGATAATATACATGTATAATGATGAGCAGTGTCTCTATATACTGATAATATACATGTATAATGATGAGCGGTATCTCTATATACTGATAATATACATGTATAATGATGAGCGGTGTCTCTATATACTGATAATATACATGTATAATGATGAGCGGTATCTCTATATACTGATAATATACATGTATAATGATGAGCGGTATCTCTATATACTGATAATATACATGTATAATGATGAGCGGTATCTCTATATACTGATAATATACATGTATAATGATGAGCGGTGTCTCTATATACTGATAATATACATGTATAATGATGAGCTGTATCTCTATATACTGATAATATACATGTATAATGATGAGCGGTGTCTCTATATACTGATAATATACATGTATAATGATGAGCGGTATCTCTATATACTGATAATATACATGTATAATGATGAGCGGTGTCTCTATATACTGATAATATACATGTATAATGATGAGCGGTGTCTCTATATACTGATAATATACATGTATAATGATGAGCGGTGTCTCTATATACTGATAATATACATGTGTAATGATGAGCGGTATCTCTATATACTGATAGTATACATGTATAATGATGAGCGGTATCTCTCTATGTACACAAGGACAAAACTGGCTATGTCTTCAAGGGGTTAAATTTCATCCAGTAACAGCCAGCCTATCCAGACAGTAGGAGAACATCTATGATGCAATAGCTACTGCTTCCATATGATGTCATTGATGATGTCATAGACAGTACTAGTTTACATGTGTAGCAGGTTTATCATCACTTTGCACTTGATATTTGATCAGTGTGTTTCGTTTTGCTATTTATTGGCTATTTATATAATTTCTGACAATAATATCCTGACCAGGACTGTGATTGACAGGTGAGACGCAGCATTTTATCACTTCTCAGCTATGATGTCTGTGTTATTAGTTATACATGTTACAGGACACAATAATGTGTGGATGGAAATGGCAGTTCTCAAGTATCTACTAGAACAGACCTGTCAGGAGAGGTGACAGATCCTCTTTATTTTATACTTTTCGGTATGGCGTCTGCTTGTCCTGTTTAGTTGAAGTGGAAACTCCCTGATTTCTTGTATCTTCACTGTTTAATATTTTATTATCTCCTAATAACAAGGACATTATTTTATTTTCTCAGTCACTTTGGGGAGAATTTGGGGAGAGGAGATTCTTCCAATAAGGTAAATTCTCTTTCACTGCCTCTCTATCTAGATATTTATATAACAAGTTACATGTGTGTACAAGCAGCAAATCTCTCATTATAACTATTATCAGACGCTCTATTCCTAAGCACGTGCTAATCTTCAGTTATATGACATCCTGTGACCGTGTCCTATTCTCAGACTATAGGCTGTAATAACAAAGTCTATACATAGAGTGGCATAGTATAGCCTGACAGGATAGCCTGTATTCTGCTGACTTACGAGAACTATGATGAGGAATATGAGCTCCATGGTGACATAAAGTTGCCCGTGATTTGCTGTTAACTGGCAGCATTACTTGGACTTACAGACAACTTCAATGTTTCTCTGTAGAGAAAGAATTGCTGGGAAGCTTACAACCAATTTTTATAAGGTTCCTTGCAACTTTTTTTGCCTTGGAGAAACATTGAAGTCGCCTACGAGGCATGTTAATGGCAATATTTTACAGCAAGGTGCGGGCAGCTGCGTGTTACCATGGAGCCCCAGCCTAATACAGGCAGATATACTGGTTGGAAAGGTTCTACCTATTTACCCCAATACTGGGGCAGTTCTCATTGATATGTACATTTATATACCAGGATAGTGGAGTGCACTGTCTTCTCTATAAAATCCCCTATTTACCATTTCCCTTTAATATTCATGTTCCACATTTGTCACATTACAGAGGTTTTCTCTGATCGTTGCTTTTTCTCTATTTTCATTATAGGAGAATATGATGAGGTCACAACCAGCACCTCCACCTCCTTCACCAAATGACTCCATCATGGAGAATGACGCTGAGGTATTTTCTATAGACATTAATATATGAAGACTAATATAAAGTGCTATAGTAAGAAGAATCATATTATGTATAGGGCTGGATCTTAGAACAGGGCTCCTCTGTAATACACAACGTTCTTCTATACTGTGTCCTGGTGAGATCTGATGCACATTTCAGGCTACAGTGAATATAAACTGCATGTATCTGGGGGTAGAGGTCTCCTCAAGGCCAGGAAGCTGCAGCATAAGCCTCCATAGGAAGTTTACATTTGCTTTCCATAGAAGACGTTGCTGTTAGACTTTCACTGAGATGGATCTAATAACCGCTGATAATAAACTTACAAACATGTAAAGTGAAAGTGTGGCTGTTGACTTTTATATGATATTCTCCCATATTGTCTCTACAGATAAAAGCACAAGACCCAGGGCCACAACTTCCTGGCCAGTGCCTTGAATACAGAGAACAGGTTAGATTAATTTATTTTTTATGTCATTACTTATAATGTTTATTTCATTACTTAAAGAGGCTCTGTCACCACATTATAAGTGCCCTATCTTCTACATAATGAGATCGGCGCTGTAATGTAGGTGACAGCAGTGCTTTTTATTTCTAAAAACAATCTATTTTAAACCAGTTTATGAGCGATTTTTCGCTTTATGCTAATGAGTTTCTTAATGCCCAACTGGGTGTGTTTTTACTTTAGACCAAGTGGGCGTTGTACAGAGGAGTGCATGACGCTGACCAATCAGCATCATACATTTCTCTCCATTCATTTACACTGCACTAGCGATATAGATATATCGCTATGTGCAGCCTCATAAACAAACACTAACATTACTGTAGTGTCCTGATAATGAATATACATGAAATCCAGCCTGGACGTGATGTGTATTCAGAATCCTGACATGTCTGTAGCGTCTCTGTGAGATTTACAGCAAGGCAAACTTAATCTCGCGAGATTACGATGTAACCTGTAATTTCAAACGAGATTACGCTTTCCTTGCTGGAATCTCACAGAAAAGATTCAGAAGTGTCAGGATTATGAATAAACATCACGTCTAGGCTGGTAGTGATGTATATTCATTATCAGGACACTGTAGTAATGTTAGTGTTTGTGTATGTGGCTGCACATAGTGATAGAACTATATCGCTAGTTCAGTGTAAATGAATGGAGACAAGTGTATGACGCTGATTGGTCAGCGTCATACACTCCTCTGTACAATGCCCACTTGGTCTAAAGTAAAAACACGCCCACTTGGGCATTAAGAAACTCATTAGCATAAAGCTAAAAATCGCTCATAAAGTGGTTTCAAATAGATTGTTTTTCTAAATAAAAAGCATTACTGTCACCTACATTATAGCGCCGATCTTCTTATATAGGAGACAGGGCACTTATAATGTGGTGACAGAGCCTCTTTAATTCAGTTTGGAAAAACATATCATTGGTGATCCTGTAAACCGGGTAAATCACGCTGGTTATATTCCTCCACAACAACCCTACAACCCTCTTCCCCAAAGCCAGGCCCCCGCCTAAGGGGGCAATGGATATGTAGATAGATTTCACATGTTCCAAAAACAGACTAGTAAATACATAGAGAGAGATTTTACAATCTGAATTTAGCATTTCCATCTATGAATGTAAGAAACAATCCCCTGTAGTATTAGCAGAACATGAAATATCTGGAAATATTATTATACAGAACACTACTCCTCAACCGAAAACATTATTCCAAGAAGGAGTTCATGGACTTTACCAGACGTCATATGGGTCAATGTTACAATAAATAATGAAGAACATCTGATGTAAAGATGATATAGATATGGATTAAACTCATTCATGCTTTTATTTCAGCGTCAACCAAGAGTTACATCTCAGCTCTTTGAACATTACACCTCTGAGGTTTGTACCTATCTATCTATCTATCTATCTATCTATCTATCTATCTATCTATCTATCTATCTATCTATCTATCTATCTATCTATCTATCTATCTATCTATCTATCTATCCCATATCTATCTATCTATCTATCTATCTATCTATCTATCTATCTATCTATCTATCTATCTATCTATCTATCTATCTATCTATCTATCTATCTATCTATCTATCTATCTATCCCATATCTATCTATCTATCTATCTATCTATCTATCTATCTATCTATCTATCTATCTATCTATCTATCTATCTATCTATCTATCTATCTATCTATCTATCTATCTATCTATCTATCTATCTATCTATCTATCCCTCTATCCCTCTATCCCTCTATCCCTCTATCCCTCTATCCCTCTATCCCTCCATCTATCTATCTATCTATCTATCTATCTATCTATCTATCTATCTATCTATCTATCTATCTATCTATCTATCTATCTATCTATCTATCTATCTATCTATCTATCTATCTATCTATCTATCTATCTATCATCATCTTTCTCATATCTATCTATCTATCTATCTATCTATCTATCTATCTATCTATCTATCTATCTATCTATCTATCTATCTATCTATCTATCTATCTATCTATCTATCTATCTATCCCATATCTATCTATCTATCTATCTATCTATCCCATATCTATCTATCTATCTATCTATCTATCTATCTATCTATCTATCTATCTATCTATCTATCTATCTATCTATCTATCTATCTATCTATCTATCTATCTATCTATCCATCTCTCTCTCTATCTTAGACTATTTTGGCTTCCTTCTCATTTTTACGTTTTTCTACAAATACTTGATCTTACGTGGCGGTCTAGCGTTTAGCAGGTGGTGGGGGATCAAATTAAGTAAACATAACAGGATGTACATTTGCTATGACAATGGGAAACATGAAATTGACTATAACATAGCCGTAAAGATATTCCAAAGATGAAATAGAAGTGTAGTTGAGCAGTCCAGAAGTCAGGATTCAAAAAGACACAGATGGGGGACCAGGGAAGGAACATAAGCATAGTTAAATAAGCCAGTGATGTAGCAGTGCCGGGTATGTGGTACAGTAGTGGGTAATTCAGGAGGGTAGTCAGGGTTGAGTAGCAGCGATTAAGCAGTGCCGATATGTGGTACATATGTGTATATTTCAAGAGGGTAGCCGAACAAGCAAGAGTTCAGTAACAGTGATGTAGCAGTGCCGGGAATGCAGTGTAGTAGCGGATAATTTAGGGGAGTAGTCCGACAAGCCAGGGTTTTATCAACAGTGATGTAGCAGTGCCGGGTATGCAGTGTAGTAGCGGATTATTTAGGGGTGTATGTAGTCAGACAAGCCAGGGTTTTATCAACAGTGATGTAGCAGTTCCGGGTATGCGGCACAGTAGTAGGTAATTCAAGAGGGCAGTCATATAAGTCAGGGTTCAGTATCAGTGATGTAGCAGAGCTGAGGATGCGGCACAGTGGGGCCAGGAGTTTCTAATGCATATGTGAACATTGCCATAGATTGTATATTAACCCTTATATGGCATCATTACTCTGGGTGGATGTCAATGATGGGCCATTTGTGATTACTTATATGTGGGTTTATGTAGCAGGATACATTTATGTCCTGTCTCTTTATAGTAATATAATGTCAGTATGTCACATTTGTTAGATTATAGTCGTGTATTCTTATGTTTTCTCCCTGTTCTCTATGTTTACTATAGGAGAATGAGGTGAGGCCACCGCCACCAACACTACATGACCGGGATGGCTCCCCTGAGGTAATAGCAGTTCTCATTTATCAGGATTTGGCAGTTGCGATGCGCTAATGTTAATAACATGTGAAATACAATCCTTACTACTGACCTGTAATCCAGAGCCGCCATTATTTTGGATGGCACCTTGTGCAGAACCTTCTATTGATGCCCCCCCTCATTGGATTACTATATAGTCCAGTCATACTAATATGTATATAAGGTTATTTGTACAATCATACAGTATACAGATAACACCGCCCAAACAATAAACTAGAGAAGAAGACACGTCCTGTGCAGCTTCCATTCTAAAAGTCCGGCCACCAATTGTGGGATCACGGGGTGCAAGTAATGTCAAAAGGCCAGCTCTGCTGTAACTCATTCTCGTAATCTCTGATTTTATTGGGGCAATAGTCTTTACCATTTTATGGGTATTGGAAACGTGTTCTGTAAAGTGATGAATCACGCTTCTCTATCTCGTGGTCTGATGGACGAGTCTGGCTTTGGTGAATGCCAGGAGAACGTTACCTGCCTGACAGCATTGTGCCAGCTATAAAGTGTGGTGGTGGAGGGATGATGAAATGGGGTTGTTTTTCAGAGGTTTGGCCCCTTAGTTCTAGTGAAGGAAAATCTTAATGCTTCAGCATACCAAGACATTTTAGACAATTGTAACTTCCAACTTTGTGGGAACAGTTTGTGGTTTGGCCCTTTTCTTTTCAGCATGACTGTGTCCCAGTGCACAAAGCAAAGTCCATAAAGACATGGTTGGTTGGGTGAGTTTGGTGTGGAGGAACTTGACTGGCCACACAGGGCCCTGATCTCAACCCCACCCAACACCTTTGGGACAGTTTTGACTGGCCCCCCTCCCGTGTCCCACACACAGCCCCCCTTGTAGATAGTGCCCCCCTGTATATTGTGCCATACAAGCCCCCTGTAGATTGTGCTATACAGCCTCCATGTAAACAGTGCTATACATCCCCCTGTGGATAGTGTCACACCCACTTGTAGATAGTGCCACCCTTCCCCCCCCCCCCCGGTAGATAGGGCCCCCATTCCCCCGTGAAGACAGTGCTATACAGCCCCCCTTGTAGATAGTGCCCCCCTGTATATTGTGCCATACAAGCCCCCTGTAGATTGTGCTATACAGCCTCCATGTAAACAGAGCTATACATCCCCCTGTGGATAGTGTCACACCCACTTGTAGATAGTGCCACCCTTCCCCCCCCGGTAGATAGGGCCCCCATTCCCCCGTGAAGACAGTGCTATACAGCCCCCCTTGTAGATAGAGCCCCACAGTCCCCTTGTAGATAGTGCCATACAGCCCCCCTTGAAGATAGTGCCATACATCCCCCTGTAGATAGTGCCCCCCACTTTCCCCTTGTAGATAGTGCCCCCATCTCCCCATTGTAGATAGTGTCATAGAGCCCCCTTGTAGATAGCACCCCCACCTCCCCCTTGTAGATAGTGCCATACAGCCCCCTGTAGATAGTGCCATACAGCCCACCCTGTAGATAGCGCCCCCCTACCTAGCAAATAAAACAAAAAAAATTCTACTCACTTAGGCCCCGTTCCCACGACGAACAGAGCTGGTCTAAAGCATCTTCAATGCCGTCGGTGTGATCCAGTGACGTCTTCACACGGGCCTGTGCAGGGAACCTGTCCCTGCTGCGCCTGATAAGTTGCCGGCCGAACGTGGCCTGTTAGCCTAGTAAATGGCTGAGCAGGGAGATACCTCCATGCTCTGCCATAGGGTTTAATAGTATCTGCGTCCTAAGGACGCAGATACTATTGAATGTGGCGTCACTACCGCTGTAGGCTGTCCATCTCATGCCGCTGGCCCCGTAGAAGCCGCTATGGTAGTTACGTCACTGCTTTGGGAAGTACTAGAACGGAGATTGCAAACCAGGCCTCTCATCCAACATCAGTATCTGACCTCACAAATGCTCTTCTGAATAAATGGGTAAAAAAATCCCACAGATACACTGAAATCATGTAGAAAACCTTCTCAGAAGAGTGGAGGCTGGTTAAGCTGCAAAGGGGGGACCAAGTCCATATTAATGTCTATGGATTTAGGATGGGATGTCATAAAAGCTCCTGTAGGTGCAATGTGTAGGTGTCCCAATACTTTTGTCCATGTAGAGTGTGTATGTATATGGCAATATTTACCAATATTGTTTCTTCCATTTAAAGATTTATTTATCCTTTGATGAAAAAGTACAACATATTCTTATTTTACTTTATCGTCATACTATTTTATTTTGCAAACTCTTTTTCTGAGCTTCCTCAGCATTTCCTTACTCTACCACAGTAACATATAGGGTAACTCTAACTATGGGTCTCTCCTTTATCTCATATTATACTCAGATAAATGATGGCTCATCGTCAGATATAGACGAGAGCTCAGAATCCGATGCTACCACAACATCCGCCACCAGCCCGAGCGGGTCCATCGACTCAAGTCAAGGGATTTCTCCTTCACAATATCAGGTAACATAACTACTCTAATCTTAATCTGATATTTTGCCTCCTTAGTCCTGGTTTAGTTCTGGGTGTATTTGCTATTGGTGTATAGAATTCTATGGTAACTAGTGGATTCTGACTACAAACAGTCTCTTCTGCAGTCAGGTCAGTAGAGGCTCCCCTTAAGAAAGGGAGGATCGAGGTGACATCTCTTCTGTTTATGGCATGGAGTGGGACGCTCTGGCTTGTCTTTCATTAAAGCCAAAATATTTTAAGGGCACCAATTACCCTACTGAAAACCTTTGTGCTTAACAGTCATGCCAACCCTGCATGACATTACCATTATCACCTCCTGCAGGCTGTCCGCCATGACATTACCATTATCACATCCTGCAGGCTGTCCACCATGACGTTACCATTATCACGTCCTGCAGGCTGTCCACCATGATGTTACCATTATCACCTCCTGCAGGCTGTCCACCATGACGTTACCATTATCACATCCTGCAGGCTGTCCACCATGACGTTACCATTATCACATCCTGCAGGCTGTCCACCATGACGTTACCATTATCACATCCTGCAGGCTGTCCACCATGACGTTACCATTATCACATCCTGCAGGCTGTCCACTATGACGTTACCATTATCACATCCTGCAGGCTGTCCACCATGACGTTACCATTATCACATCCTGCAGGCTGTCCACCATGACGTTACCATTATCACATCCTGCAGGCTGTCCACCATGACGTTACCATTATCACGTCCTGCAGGCTGTCCACCATGACGTTACCATTATCACATCCTGCAGGCTGTCCACCATGACGTTACCATTATCACCTCCTGCAGGCTGTCCACCATGACGTTACCATTATCACCTCCTGCAGGCTGTCCTCCATGACGTTACCATTATCACATCCTGCAGGCTGTCCACCATGACGTTACCATTATCACATCCTGCAGGCTGTCCGCCATGACGTTACCATTATCACATCCTGCAGGCTGTCCACCATGACGTTACCATTATCACGTCCTGCAGGCTGTCCACCATGACGTTACCATTATCACATCCTGCAGGCTGTCCACTATGACGTTACCATTATCACATCCTGCAGGCTGTCCACCATGACGTTACCATTATCACCTCCTGCAGGCTGTCCACCATGACGTTACCATTATCACCTCCTGCAGGCTGTCCATCATGACGTTACCATTATCACATCCTGCAGGCTGTCCACCATGACGTTACCAATATCACCTCCTGCAGGCTGTCCATCATGACGTTACCATTATCACATCCTGCAGGCTGTCCACCATGACGTTACCAATATCACCTCCTGCAGGCTGTCCACCATGATGTTACCAATATCACCTCCTGCAGGCTGTCCATCATGACGTTACCATTATCACATCCTGCAGGCTGTCCACCATGATGTTACCAATATCACATCCTGCAGGCTGTCCACCATGACGTTACCATTATCACATCCTGCAGGCTGTCCACCATGACGTTACCATTATCACATCCTGCAGGCTGTCCACCATGACGTTACCAATATCACCTCCTGCAGGCTGTCCACCATGACGTTACCATTATCACCTCCTGCAGGCTGTCCACCGTGACGTTATCATTATCACCTCCTGCATGCTGTCCACCATGATGTTAGCATTATCACCTCCTGCAGGCTGTCCACAATGACATTACCATTATCACATCCATCCTGCGGGCTGTCCACCATGACGTTATCATTATCACCTCCTGCAGGCTGTCCACCATGATGTTACCAATATCACCTCCTGCAGGCTGTCCACCATGATGTTACCAATATCACCTCCTGCAGGCTGTCCACCATGATGTTACCATTATCACCTCCTGCAGGCTGTCCACCATGACGTTATCATTATCACCTCCTGCAGGCTGTCCACCATGATGTTACCATTATCACCTCCTGCAGGCTGTCCACAATGACGTTACCATTATCACATCCATCCTGCAGGCTGTCCACCATGACATTACCATTATCACATCCTGCAGGCTGTCCACCATGACGTTACCATTATCACCTCCTGCAGGCTGTCCACCATGACGTTAGTACTATCACATCCTGCAGGCTGTCCACCATGACGTTACCATTATCACATCTTGCAGGCTGTCCTCCATGACATTACCATTATCACCTCCTGCAGGCTGTCCACCATGACGTTACCATTATCACCTCCTGCAGGCTGTCCACCATGACATTACCATTATCACCTCCTGCAGGCTGTCCACCATGACATTACCATTATCACATCCTGCAGGCTGTCCTCCATGACGTTACCATTATCACCTCCTGCAGGCTGTCCACAATGACGTAACCATTATCACATCTTGCAGGCTGTCCTCCATGACATTACCATTATCACCTCCTGCAGGCTGTCCACCATGACGTTACCATTATCACCTCCTGCAGGCTGTCGTCCATGACATTACCATTATCACCTCCTGCAGGCTGTCCATCATGACGTTACCATTATCACCTCCTGCAGGCTGTCCTCCATGACGTTACCATTATCACATCCTGAAGGCTGTCCCCCATGACGTTACCATTATCACCTCCTGCAGGCTGTCCACCATGATGTTACCATTATCGCATCCTGCAGGCTGTCCACCATGACATTACCTTTATCACCTCCTGCAGGCTGTCCACCATGACGTTACCATTATCACATCCTGCAGGCTGTCCTCCATGACGTTACCATTATCACATCCTGCAGGCTGTCCACCATGACGTTACTATTATCACATCCTGCAGGCTGTCCACCATGATGTTACCAATATCACCTCCTGCAGGCTGTCCACCATGATGTTACCAATATCACATCCTGCAGGCTGTCCACCATGATGTTACCATTATCACCTCCTGCAGGCTGTCCACCATGATGTTACCAATATCACCTCCTGCAGGCTGTCCACCATGATGTTACCAATATCACATCCTGCAGGCTGTCCACCATGACATTACCATTATCACATCTTGCAGGCAGTCCACCATGATGTTACCATTATCACCTCCTGCAGGCTGTCCACCATGACGTTACCATTATCACCTCCTGCAGGCTGTCCACCATGACGTTACCATTATCACCTCCTGCAGGCTGTCCTCCATGACATTACCATTATCACCTCCTGCAGGCTGTCCTCCATGACATTACCACTATCACCTCCTGCAGGCTGTCCACCATGAAGTTACCATTATCACCTCCTGCAGGCTGTCCTCCATGACGTTACCATTATCACATCCTGAAGGCTGTCCCCCATGACGTTACCATTATCACCTCCTGCAGGCTGTCCACCATGATGTTACCATTATCGCATCCTGCAGGCTGTCCACCATGACATTACCATTATCACCTCCTGCAGGCTGTCCACCATGACATTACCATTATCACATCCTGCAGGCTGTCCTCCATGACGTTACCATTATCACATCCTGCAGGCAGTCCACCATCACATTACCATTATCACCTCCTGCAGGCTGTCCACCATGACGTTACTATTATCACATCCTGCAGGCTGTCCACCATGACGTTACCATTATCACCTCCTGCAAACTGTCCACCATGACGTTACCAATATCACCTCCTGCAGGCTGTCCACCATGATGTTACCAATATCACCTCCTGCATGCTGTCCACCATGATGTTACCAATATCACATCCTGCAGGCTGTCCACCATGATGTTACCATTATCACCTCCTGCAGGCTGTCCACCATGACATTACCATTATCACATCTTGCAGGCAGTCCACCATGATGTTACCATTATCACCTCCTGCAGGCTGTCCACCATGACGTTACCATTATCACCTCCTGCAGACTGTCCACCATGACGTTACCATTATCACATCCTGCAGGCTGTCCACCATGACGTTATCATTATCACCTCCTGCAGACAGTCCACCATGATGTTACCATTATGACATCCAGAAGGCAGTCCACCATGACGTTACCATTATGACATCCTGCAGGCTGTCCACCATGACGTTACCATTATGACATGCTGCAGGCTGTCCTCCATGATGTTACCAATATCACCTCCTGCAGGCTGTCCACCATTACGTTACCATTATCACATCCTGCAGGCTGTCCACCATGACGTTACCATTATCACCTCCTGCAGGCTGTCCACAATGACGTAACCATTATCACATCTTGGAGGCCGTCCTCCATGACATTACCATTATCACCTCCTGCAGGCTGTCCACCATGACATTACCATTATCACCTCCTGCAGGCTGTCCACCATAACGTTATCATTATCACCTCCTGCAGGCTGTCCACCATGATGTTACCATTATCACCTCCTGCAGGCTGTCCACAATGACGTTACCATTATCACATCCATCCTGCAGGCTGTCCACCATGACATTACCATTATCACATCCTGCAGGCTGTCCACCATGACGTTACCATTATCACCTCCTGCAGGCTGTCCACCATGACGTTAGTACTATCACATCCTGCAGGCTGTCCACCATGACGTTACCATTATCACATCTTGCAGGCTGTCCTCCATGACATTACCATTATCACCTCCTGCAGGCTGTCCACCATGACGTTACCATTATCACCTCCTGCAGGCTGTCCACCATGACGTTACCATTATCACATCTTGCAGGCTGTCCTCCATGACATTACCATTATCACCTCCTGCAGGCTGTCCACCATGACGTTACCATTATCACCTCCTGCAGGCTGTCCTCCATGACATTACCATTATCACCTCCTGCAGGCTGTCCATCATGACGTTACCATTATCACCTCCTGCAGGCTGTCCTCCATGACGTTACCATTATCACATCCTGAAGGCTGTCCCCCATGACGTTACCATTATCACCTCCTGCAGGCTGTCCACCATGATGTTACCATTATCGCATCCTGCAGGCTGTCCACCATGACATTACCATTATCACCTCCTGCAGGCTGTCCACCATGACATGACCATTATCACATCCTGCAGGCTGTCCTCCATGACGTTACCATTATCACATCCTGCAGGCTGTCCACCATGACGTTACTATTATCACATCCTGCAGGCTGTCCACCATGATGTTACCAATATCACCTCCTGCAGGCTGTCCACCATGATGTTACCAATATCACATCCTGCAGGCTGTCCACCATGATGTTACCATTATCACCTCCTGCAGGCTGTCCACCATGATGTTACCAATATCACCTCCTGCAGGCTGTCCACCATGATGTTACCAATATCACATCCTGCAGGCTGTCCACCATGACATTACCATTATCACATCTTGCAGGCAGTCCACCATGATGTTACCATTATCACCTCCTGCAGGCTGTCCACCATGACGTTACCATTATCACCTCCTGCAGGCTGTCCACCATGACGTTACCATTATCACCTCCTGCAGGCTGTCCTCCATGACATTACCATTATCCCCTCCTGCAGGCTGTCCTCCATGACATTACCACTATCACCTCCTGCAGGCTGTCCACCATGAAGTTACCATTATCACCTCCTGCAGGCTGTCCTCCATGACGTTACCATTATCACATCCTGAAGGCTGTCCCCCATGACGTTACCATTATCACCTCCTGCAGGCTGTCCACCATGATGTTACCATTATCGCATCCTGCAGGCTGTCCACCATGACATTACCATTATCACCTCCTGCAGGCTGTCCACCATGACATTACCATTATCACATCCTGCAGGCTGTCCTCCATGATGTTACCATTATCACATCCTGCAGGCTGTCCACCATCACATTACCATTATCACCTCCTGCAGGCTGTCCACCATGACGTTACTATTATCACATCCTGCAGGCTGTCCACCATGACGTTACCATTATCACCTCCTGCAAACTGTCCACCATGACGTTACCAATATCACCTCCTGCAGGCTGTCCACCATGATGTTACCAATATCACCTCCTGCAGGCTGTCCACCATGATGTTACCAATATCACATCCTGCAGGCTGTCCTCCATGACGTTACCATTATCACATCCTGAAGGCTGTCCCCCATGACGTTACCATTATCACCTCCTGAAGGCTGTCCCCCATGACGTTACCATTATCACCTCCTGCAGGCTGTCCCCCATGACGTTACCATTATCACCTCCTGCAGGCTGTCCACCATGACGTTACCATTATCACCTCCTGCAGGCTGTCCACCATGACGTTACCATTATCACCTCCTGCAGGCTGTCCTCCATGACATTACCATTATCACCTCCTGCAGGCTGTCCTCCATGACATTACCACTATCACCTCCTGCAGGCTGTCCACCATGAAGTTACCATTATCACCTCCTGCAGGCTGTCCTCCATGACGTTACCATTATCACATCCTGAAGGCTGTCCCCCATGACGTTACCATTATCACCTCCTGCAGGCTGTCCACCATGATGTTACCATTATCGCATCCTGCAGGCTGTCCACCATGACATTACCATTATCACCTCCTGCAGGCTGTCCACCATGACATTACCATTATCACATCCTGCAGGCTGTCCTCCATGACGTTACCATTATCACATCCTGCAGGCAGTCCACCATCACATTACCATTATCACCTCCTGCAGGCTGTCCACCATGACGTTACTATTATCACATCCTGCAGGCTGTCCACCATGACGTTACCATTATCACCTCCTGCAAACTGTCCACCATGACGTTACCAATATCACCTCCTGCAGGCTGTCCACCATGATGTTACCAATATCACCTCCTGCATGCTGTCCACCATGATGTTACCAATATCACATCCTGCAGGCTGTCCACCATGATGTTACCATTATCACCTCCTGCAGGCTGTCCACCATGACATTACCATTATCACATCTTGCAGGCAGTCCACCATGATGTTACCATTATCACCTCCTGCAGGCTGTCCACCATGACGTTACCATTATCACCTCCTGCAGACTGTCCACCATGACGTTACCATTATCACATCCTGCAGGCTGTCCACCATGACGTTATCATTATCACCTCCTGCAGACAGTCCACCATGATGTTACCATTATGACATCCAGAAGGCAGTCCACCATGACGTTACCATTATGACATCCTGCAGGCTGTCCACCATGACGTTACCATTATGACATGCTGCAGGCTGTCCTCCATGATGTTACCAATATCACCTCCTGCAGGCTGTCCACCATTACGTTACCATTATCACATCCTGCAGGCTGTCCACCATGACGTTACCATTATCACCTCCTGCAGGCTGTCCACAATGACGTAACCATTATCACATCTTGGAGGCCGTCCTCCATGACATTACCATTATCACCTCCTGCAGGCTGTCCACCATGACATTACCATTATCACCTCCTGCAGGCTGTCCACCATAACGTTATCATTATCACCTCCTGCAGGCTGTCCACCATGATGTTACCATTATCACCTCCTGCAGGCTGTCCACAATGACGTTACCATTATCACATCCATCCTGCAGGCTGTCCACCATGACATTACCATTATCACATCCTGCAGGCTGTCCACCATGACGTTACCATTATCACCTCCTGCAGGCTGTCCACCATGACGTTAGTACTATCACATCCTGCAGGCTGTCCACCATGACGTTACCATTATCACATCTTGCAGGCTGTCCTCCATGACATTACCATTATCACCTCCTGCAGGCTGTCCACCATGACGTTACCATTATCACCTCCTGCAGGCTGTCCACCATGACGTTACCATTATCACATCTTGCAGGCTGTCCTCCATGACATTACCATTATCACCTCCTGCAGGCTGTCCACCATGACGTTACCATTATCACCTCCTGCAGGCTGTCCTCCATGACATTACCATTATCACCTCCTGCAGGCTGTCCATCATGACGTTACCATTATCACCTCCTGCAGGCTGTCCTCCATGACGTTACCATTATCACATCCTGAAGGCTGTCCCCCATGACGTTACCATTATCACCTCCTGCAGGCTGTCCACCATGATGTTACCATTATCGCATCCTGCAGGCTGTCCACCATGACATTACCATTATCACCTCCTGCAGGCTGTCCACCATGACATGACCATTATCACATCCTGCAGGCTGTCCTCCATGACGTTACCATTATCACATCCTGCAGGCTGTCCACCATGACGTTACTATTATCACATCCTGCAGGCTGTCCACCATGATGTTACCAATATCACCTCCTGCAGGCTGTCCACCATGATGTTACCAATATCACATCCTGCAGGCTGTCCACCATGATGTTACCATTATCACCTCCTGCAGGCTGTCCACCATGATGTTACCAATATCACCTCCTGCAGGCTGTCCACCATGATGTTACCAATATCACATCCTGCAGGCTGTCCACCATGACATTACCATTATCACATCTTGCAGGCAGTCCACCATGATGTTACCATTATCACCTCCTGCAGGCTGTCCACCATGACGTTACCATTATCACCTCCTGCAGGCTGTCCACCATGACGTTACCATTATCACCTCCTGCAGGCTGTCCTCCATGACATTACCATTATCCCCTCCTGCAGGCTGTCCTCCATGACATTACCACTATCACCTCCTGCAGGCTGTCCACCATGAAGTTACCATTATCACCTCCTGCAGGCTGTCCTCCATGACGTTACCATTATCACATCCTGAAGGCTGTCCCCCATGACGTTACCATTATCACCTCCTGCAGGCTGTCCACCATGATGTTACCATTATCGCATCCTGCAGGCTGTCCACCATGACATTACCATTATCACCTCCTGCAGGCTGTCCACCATGACATTACCATTATCACATCCTGCAGGCTGTCCTCCATGACGTTACCATTATCACATCCTGCAGGCTGTCCACCATCACATTACCATTATCACCTCCTGCAGGCTGTCCACCATGACGTTACTATTATCACATCCTGCAGGCTGTCCACCATGACGTTACCATTATCACCTCCTGCAAACTGTCCACCATGACGTTACCAATATCACCTCCTGCAGGCTGTCCACCATGATGTTACCAATATCACCTCCTGCAGGCTGTCCACCATGATGTTACCAATATCACATCCTGCAGGCTGTCCTCCATGACGTTACCATTATCACATCCTGAAGGCTGTCCCCCATGACGTTACCATTATCACCTCCTGCAGGCTGTCCACCATGATGTTACCATTATCGCATCCTGCAGGCTGTCCACCATGACATTACCATTATCACCTCCTGCAGGCTGTCCACCATGACATGACCATTATCACATCCTGCAGGCTGTCCTCCATGACGTTACCATTATCACATCCTGCAGGCTGTCCACCATGACGTTACTATTATCACATCCTGCAGGCTGTCCACCATGATGTTACCAATATCACCTCCTGCAGGCTGTCCACCATGATGTTACCAATATCACATCCTGCAGGCTGTCCACCATGATGTTACCATTATCACCTCCTGCAGGCTGTCCACCATGATGTTACCAATATCACCTCCTGCAGGCTGTCCACCATGATGTTACCAATATCACATCCTGCAGGCTGTCCACCATGACATTACCATTATCACATCTTGCAGGCAGTCCACCATGATGTTACCATTATCACCTCCTGCAGGCTGTCCACCATGACGTTACCATTATCACCTCCTGCAGGCTGTCCACCATGACGTTACCATTATCACCTCCTGCAGGCTGTCCTCCATGACATTACCATTATCCCCTCCTGCAGGCTGTCCTCCATGACATTACCACTATCACCTCCTGCAGGCTGTCCACCATGAAGTTACCATTATCACCTCCTGCAGGCTGTCCTCCATGACGTTACCATTATCACATCCTGAAGGCTGTCCCCCATGACGTTACCATTATCACCTCCTGCAGGCTGTCCACCATGATGTTACCATTATCGCATCCTGCAGGCTGTCCACCATGACATTACCATTATCACCTCCTGCAGGCTGTCCACCATGACATTACCATTATCACATCCTGCAGGCTGTCCTCCATGACGTTACCATTATCACATCCTGCAGGCTGTCCACCATCACATTACCATTATCACCTCCTGCAGGCTGTCCACCATGACGTTACTATTATCACATCCTGCAGGCTGTCCACCATGACGTTACCATTATCACCTCCTGCAAACTGTCCACCATGACGTTACCAATATCACCTCCTGCAGGCTGTCCACCATGATGTTACCAATATCACCTCCTGCAGGCTGTCCACCATGATGTTACCAATATCACATCCTGCAGGCTGTCCACCATGATGTTACCATTATCACCTCCTGCAGGCTGTCCACCATGACATTACCATTATCACATCTTGCAGGCAGTCCACCATGATGTTACCATTATCACCTCCTGCAGGCTGTCCACCATGACGTTACCATTATCACCTCCTGCAGACTGTCCACCATGACGTTACCATTATCACATCCTGCAGGCTGTCCACCATGACGTTATCATTATCACCTCCTGCAGACAGTCCACCATGATGTTACCATTATGACATCCAGAAGGCAGTCCACCATGACGTTACCATTATGACATCCTGCAGGCTGTCCACCATGATGTTACCAATATCACCTCCTGCAGGCTGTCCACCATTACGTTACCATTATCACATCCTGCAGGCTGTCCACCATGACGTTACCATTATCACCTCCTGCAGGCTGTCCACAATGACGTAACCATTATCACATCTTGGAGGCCGTCCTCCATGACATTACCATTATCACCTCCTGCAGGCTGTCCACCATGAAGTTACCATTATCACCTCCTGCAGGCTGTCCACCATGACATTACCATTATCACCTCCTGCAGGCTGTCCACCATGTAGTTACCATTATCACCTCCTGCAGGCTGCCCACCATGATGTTACCATTATCACATCCTTCAGGCTGTCCTCCATGACGTTACCATTATCACCTCCTGCAGGCTGTCCCCCATGATGTTACCAATATCACCTTCTGCAGGCTGTCCACCATGATGTTACCATTATCACATCCTGCAGGCTGTCCACCATGACGTTACCATTATCGCATCCTGGAGGCTGTCAACCATGACATTACCATTATCACCTCCTGCAGGTTGTCCACCATGACGTTACCATTATCACCTCCTGCAGGCGGTCCACCATGGCTCAGTCTATTCTCCACATTACAGTTCATCAGCTTCTATTAGTTATAATGAGTCCCCCCATAACTTGTCTGCAACTTCCACCTGACCCTCCCCAACCGCAACAACCAAAACTTTTAGTTTCGGAACTGCCCTTCCCTTGGGCTTAGAAGGCTAATGCCGCCATATAACTCAACATGATGTGCTCAAAATGTTACATGGTGGCAAATGTACTATGGGGAAAACTACAGATAAATAAAGGATGAATCAACTGAATCCTACAGGTTAAACAGTTATAGAAAATATCAAATTAACAGTTGTCTAGCAAGAAACAGGTAATGGCCGAGGTAGGGGATGAAGGAGATTTTTCTGCTATTTCTTCTGGTAAGAGAGAGGATATAGGGGGTTATTTCTCCTCATGAACTCCACACTTTCCACAGTAAAACACCATTCACACAGACAGACCCCTACTTCTAAAACCACCCCACCCTGAAACCATTTAATGAAATACGGTCAATAGTTACTACAGGAGTAGTCATGTCCCACTTCGCTTAGTACTGGGGGGGGGGCAATAGTGACGGGGTGGGAAGAATTCAGCTGCTTCAGTGTAGTAAAGAATTATCACACATGGAGGGGGGTGAGTAGGAGTAGTATGTGCCACAATGCAGTTTTCTATGATGAGACAGTGATCATATAGTGATTGGGACAGGGGTGTATTCAGCACTGATAAAAGGCAAAGTTAAAGAAACCTGAAAAAATTGATTTAAAAAAAATAATTAAAAAAAATGGGTTGTTCAGACATGGCAGAATTGCTGCAGATGTTTAGTTCCGCACAGCAAATCTGATACATGTGAATGAGGTTTTCAAAACCCCATCCACACATAGTGAATAAATTCTGCCCAGAAATATGAGCATGCTGCAAATTTTCTGTTGCGGAAAAGTCACATATTTTCACTATGGATTTTACCCTTTTCATAGATTGAAATCTGCAGCACAATCCAAGACAAAATCGACATAAAACACATGTGGATATTGGTGTGGATTTGCAGCGGTATTTGCTGGAAAAACTCTGTACGTCTGAACACATCCTTAAAGGGAACCTGTCACCAGCATTTCACCTATTAAACCAGCAATACCTGGTGGTAGTGGGTGAAAAATCATTTCTATATAACCTATAATTGTCTTCTTAGTCGGCTCTGTAGCTTTAGTATTCAGTTTTTTAATGTTCCCACACTGTATGCTAATGAGAAGAAAAGAGTCAGATCTTCATTTGAAAAGAGTCATATTTTCATTCCTCAAGTCTTTCCGAGTTTCCCCGGCCTCCTTACTTTTGATTGACAGCTCCTCGCCTTCCCCCAGCACACAAAATCCTGCAGTTGTGCAATGATGTCCTCTTCTGGTGTGTGCGCACAAAGGGACTCCGGATTATTACGATAAAAAGCGCAAAATGTTTGCAGACCGTTATTTACAGTCGGTGGAGGATTTTAGGAGCAGGGATACCGGCAATGAACTTTTGATAGCAGCGGCCAGTGAGGGATATGTAAAGCTCAATAGGTGAAATGCTGGTGACAGGTTCCCTTTAAAGAGGCTCTGTCACCAGATTTTGCAACCCCTATCTGCTATTGCAGCAGATCGGCGCTGCAATGTAGATAAGAGTAACGTTTTTATTTTTAAAAAACGAGCATTTTTGGCCAAGTTATGACCATTTTTGTATTTATGCAAATGAGGCTTGCAAAAGTACAACTGGGCGTGTTGAAAAGTAAAAGTACAACTGGGCGTGTATTATGTGCGTACATCGGGGCGTGTTTACTACTTTAGCAACTGGTGAAGATCACCTGTCTCACTGGGAAATTGGGTCAGGGGACCACATTGGTGTACACCACCGGTTGGAGCTAGAATGAAATAGGGATGGGAAAGGGGAAAGATGTGGTCTAATGTGAAATTAATAAATAACCTTTATTGATTAACATTAAAATGTATAAAAGTTCATTGGTGCAAACTGGTATGTGTGAGTGACCCCCAAACTCACATACCATTAACCCGAAATATGGTGTAAATTGAGTGGGATCACTAATTTATTTTAAAGCGATTCCACCAACGCTAATGTTCCATTAGAGTGCAATAATCGCTGCACTACAATGGGAATTGGAATTCAAAATAAACGAATGGAATCAAATTGACAGTGTCAACTGATTAAACTGGTCCGTGCTGGACAAGTGGGCTCATATAATGATTGCTGCACTGTGGTATTGACAGGCAGCTAGGTGGACTAAAATAGCCCTACACTGACTGAATGGGTATGCATGAAGTAAACCACATGCACACCCTGCGTTTTTGCTGCGTTATTGATAGACAGCAATCAACACTCAAAGATTGAGTGGTTGAGTGATTTCACTTAGTGTTAGATACAATGTTTGTCACCATTGTTTAATTATTGTGCACACTTAGCTGAACTATGAATAGGAACCGTTAATGGTTATTTTTATTATATGTATTGAGTTTGTAACCTTCCGTTTTTGTGGCTCCAGATGGAATAAAGTGAAGTCCAAATAACGGTTCAAATAATATGTCAGCTAAGAATATAGGCTGTGCTGGAACGTAGTTTTTACTGTTATTGCTGCGCTGTTGGACCAGCAAGCAGCTAATTGAAGTCAGAGTGAGCCCTGCAGTAACTAGATGAGCAGTGGTGATCGAACCACATGCACATCTAACGTTACTCCAACGTTTATTATAGGCAGTTGATTATCGAGTGCGCCTTCACATCGCTGTCTGCCTGGGGAGCAGCGATGTAGAGAGCGATTGTGATATGCGCCACCTCCGCTGGAGAACCCAGAAGCGGTGAGCTACATTCGCTCACTAAATCGTGTCAGTTGCCAGAGCGATTATTGAATAAGTCCTCTCCACTGACTCAGTATGAGGGCTGAGTGAATGGGTAGGATGATGGGAGCTCTGGTGCCGAGACCCCACAGCCTCGCTACACCTCGCCTGAGGTCTAAGCCCGTGGGTGAGGATTCACACCGGGAAGATCGTACAGGGGTTACTGGTCGACTGACCATATGATAGCGGGAGGTGGGAGAGATATGCCCCAGCTTTTCAGAGTAAGGCAGCAAGACACGCTGTAATTGATATAGCGCACTGAAGTAGCTGACAGTTGTCAGCTGTCAGCCGTGTTGTATAGCGTGGTCTGTTATGAGCTGAACAGAAGCAGCTCTGATTAATTGTAAGCACCAATGAATAGTGGATATAGCACCCGACGCGCGTTTCGCCAGAATTCTGGCTTCTTCCAGGGGTCTACTACTTTTACTAGCTGGGCGTTCTGACGAGAAGTATCATCCACTTCTCTTCAGAACGCCCAGCTTCTGGCAGTGCAGACACAGCGTGTTCTCGAGAGATCACGCTGTGACATCACTCACAGGTCCTGCATCGTGTCGGACGAGCGAGGACACATCGGCACCAGAGGCTACAGATGATTCTGCAGCAGCATCAGAGTTTGCAGGTAAATCGATGTAGCTACTTACCTACAAATGCTGATGCTGCTGCAGAATCAACTGTAGCCTCTGGTGCCGATGTGGCCGTCACGATGCAGGACCTGTGAGTGACATCACAGATCTGCACTGCCAGAAGCTGGGCGTTCTGAAGAGAAGAGGATGATACTTCTCGTCAGAACGCCCAGCTAGTAAAAGAAGTAAAAACGCCCCGATGTACGCACATAATACACGCCCAGTTGTACTTTTACTTTTCAACACGCCCAGTTGTACTTTTGCAAGCCTCATTTGCATAAATACAAAAATGGCCATAACTTGGCCAAAAATGCTCGTTTTTTAAAAATAAAAACGTTACTCTTATCTACATTGCAGCGGCGATCTGCTGCAATAGCAGATAGGGGTTGCAAAATCTGGTGACAGAGCCTCTTTAAGCATCTTTTATGGGTCCAGGTACTCTATAACTTATCCAAAGAGAAAATATTGGAGTGTAAATTCATGAACTTAGATGTGATCGATAGCAGCTTGATCCTGCGTTCACCGAAGCCGTCAGTCCTGCTGACATGACGAATTCGGGTTTGAGCGCAAGATATAGCTGCTCTGTGTATGGGATACAAAGCAGCTGTATCTCAAAAAGTAAAAAAAGTTGTTAAAAATGCCAAAAATATGTTGTTTTATTTTGAAAAATATGTGCTCAGAGGTTTACATCGCTTTTAATCTTTATTCCGAGGTGCATCCGTTCTCTGCGCTGCGGGGCGCGATATCACGCATCCCCATAGACTAGAGTCTATGGAGGGTTGCGTGAAGCGTTAAAAAATAGGACATGTCCTATTTCCTCACTGACCCTTCACACGGTCTGTTGAAACAACGGCCATGTGAATGGCCACATTGAATTATTTAAGTCTGTGTTACGGCCGTTGTTTCAACAGCCATCACACGGACGTTTAACACGTTGGTGTGAATAAGGCCTTAGTCTTTAACATCCTAATTTACCTTTTATCTGGTTATAAAACAGATGAGACTGTTGTGAATGACTGAACCCATTCCTTCATGTCACATAGGCCGATAGACACCTGACACCGGGAGGCCGCCATAGTTATCGTGAATAGTCACACGCCAGTCTTAATATAAACAAACTTGGAGTGATATGCACCTATTTTACTAAAATGTGCACGCCTCTTACAGGCTATGTAAACTTTTGAAAGGAAATTTTTTTTTTTATAAAAAGGTTAGTCAGTGTGATTAGTGCAACGTTCTAAATAGTTTTTATTAAAAAATATTTGTAATTTTTTAGATACAGCTGCCCTGTATTCTGTAGACAGCTGTGGCTTTTACTAAATCCTGCTCCCGTCAGGTCCGTAGGACTGACGGATTCAGTGACAGGGAGTCAGTCACGCAGGAGCCACCTGTAATCTATCACATCTAGGTTCATAATTTAGATGTGATAGATTACAGGTGGATCTAGATTTTTTTTTAGAAGTAAAAAACTCAAAATGCACTGTTTCAAATTATTATGCACAACAGAGATCAAAACATTTTAACGGTTGTAAAGAGAAGTAAAATGGTCATTTGTTGAATTTGCAGCATCAGGAGGTCATATTTACAGAAATCAAAAGCTCTTTCAATCAAAAAGAACTTAGCAGGCCAAGTTACATGTTAACACAGGACCCCTTATCTGATATCACCTTCACAATTCTTGCATCCATTGAATTTGTGAGTATTTGGACAGTTTCTGCTTGAATATCTTTGCAGGATGTCAGAATAACCTCCCAGAGCTTCTGTTTTGATGTGAACTGCCTCCCACCCTCATAGATATTTTGCTTGAGGATGCACCAAAGGTTCTCAATAGGATTGAGGTCAGGGAAACATGGGGGCCACACCATGAGTTTCTCTCCTTTTATGCCCATAGCAGCCAATGACACAGAGGTATTCTTTGCCACATAAGATGGTGCATTGTCATGCATGAAGATAATTTTGCTACGAAAGGCACGGTTCTTCTTTTTGTACCACGGAAGAAAGTGGTCAGTCATAAACTCTACGTACTTTGCAGAGGTCATTTTCACACCGTCAGGGACCCTAAAGGGGCCTACCAGCTCTCTCCCCATGATTCCAGCCCAAAACATGACTCCGCCACCTCCTTGCTGACGTCGCAGCCTTGTTGGGACATGGTGGCCTGTCACCAACCATCCACTACTCCATCCATCTGGACCATCCAGGGTTGCACGGCACTCATCAGTAAACAACACGGTTTGAAAATTAGTCTTCATGTATTTTTGAGCCCACTGCAACCGTTTCTGCTTGTGAACATTGTTTAAGGGTGGCCGAATAATAGCTTTATGCACACTTGCAAACCTCTGGAGGATCCTACACCTTGAGGTTCGCGGGACTCCAGAGGCACCAGCGGCTTCAAATACCTGTTTGCTGCTTTGCAATGGCATTTTAGCAGGTGCTCTCCTAATCCTATTAATTTGTCTGGCAGAAACCTTCCTCATTATGCCTTTATCTGAACGAACCCGTCTGTGCTCTGAATCAGCCACAAATCTTTTCACAGTACGATGATCACGCTTAAGTTTTCTTGAAAAATATCCAATGTTTTCATACCTTGTCCAAGGTATTGCACTATTTCACGCTTTTCGGCAGCAGAGAGATCCTTTTTCTTTCCCATATTGCTTGAAACCTGTGGACTGCTTAATAATGAGGAACGTCCTTCTTAAGTAGTTTTCCTTTGATTGGGCACACCTGGCAAACTAATTATCACAGGTGTCTGAGATTGATTACAATGGTCCAAAGAGCCCTAAGACACAATACCATCCATGAGTTTAATTGAAAAACTAATAATTAAATGTTTATGAAACTTAAATCCAATGTGCATAATAATTTGGAACACGGTGTAGAGAAAACAGAGCAGCTGTATCCCAAAAAGTAAAATACATTTTTAATATAAACTATTTAGAAAGTTGCACTAATCACACTGACTGACCTTTTTTATTTTAAAAAAATTGCCTTTCGAAGGCTTACATGGCCTTTAATAAATAAGGAATCTCTGGCTCTCCGTGCACCATAGAGTCCAATTTACTCCAGCAATAAGCGGGCGTAGATTTGTGCCATAAACTACGCCAGTTACTGTAGTAAATCATGATATTTTTTTTTCTGGCTGTGGTGGCCACGCCCCCTTTTGAAAATCAACGCTCACCTGTTAAAGTACCGGATGCAGTGTACAAGTTAAAAAAGGCGCAAATATTTATGCAAAACAGGCATGTGCCAATATGTACTGCTTTTTTTGCCAGAATATTGGTGTTCAGTGTTTAATAAATTCCTGTTTAGTCTTTTGTTGGAATCTCCCCATGGCGGTCTTAGTAAGAATGCTATAGTCCTCCTACAGTCCATCCAGGGGGTTCGTGGCTGCTTGTATAAGGTGGAGAACTTCTCTAACAAATAAATTATCTTTTAACTTTCGTGTAACTTGACATCTACTCTTGTATCTACCCTGTGATTAAATGTTTTGTAATTTATTCTTGGATTTTGTCTAAACAGGTCCCTCGATCTACTCCAGAACTGCTGCTGCCAGGGCAGATTCCTGTATATGATCAGGTTTGATCTACTTTTCTTTTTAGGGGTATTCCAGCCTACAGCATTTTTCACCTACCAAGTGGAATAGGGGATAAATTCAAGATTGGTGGGGTCTGACCGCTGGGACCCCACCGATCTGTAGATACCTGATACCTGGAAGCAGTCATAGTAATCATGAATACTCTTACGGGCAGATTTACTAAAACTGACGTTTTATACACCAGTCCTAAGTTTTTGCTCTGCTGGAGTAAGATGCAACAGATTTATTAAGAGGCGCACTCCTTTGAATAAGTCTAATACATCTTCCCACTGGCCGTGTGGCGCAATTAACATCACCGTGCTCCATCTATCCCCACCTGGAAGAAAATAATTTAAAAAAAGGATACTCACCTCGCCGCTCCTCTTCTTTTCTCCTCTACCCTCCCAGCGTGCGTCCGCTCATACAAGGTCCTGACGCCAAGCAGCATCAGGGACTTATATGCGACGCACCACTTTATATCATTACTGCTGCGTGACATTCAATGTCCTGACACTGCCCATCGTCAGTACGTTGTATTGGCCACCACTCGCAGCGGGAGCCTGATGGGACCTGGAGGGGAGAAGAGGAGTAGTAAGGTGCATATAAATTTTTATTTTTTTATTTTTAATTGTCCAAATGGTGGGGGGGTAGTCCGATAGGGAGGTCAAGATACGGGATCCGGGACATGCGCCTCTACCTTGCTACACACAACAGAGTGAAATTTCCACTATAATTTACGTAATTTATAATAAATTTGTTGGGTCGCTGTGATCCCTCCCATGTTTGCAAAGCCACGCTGCCTTTTAAAAAAATTGAGACTTTTGGGGCTTTTTGCAACTTTTTTACGTCAGAAAGATTAATAAATTCCCCCTTAGTCTTTTAACACCAAAAAGTTCACCAAACAGTCACGTAATCTTACTCCTGAATACAGTGCCATAAAAGAAAAGAGGGGTCCCATACCAAAGATCATCCTCGGCCCTGCATCATTCATCCTCGGCCCTGCATCATGATGCCCCAATTTAACTACTGAGCATAGACGGGTGTGGTGTTTGTCCATTCCCTTCCCAGTTATTTGGGCCAATTCCCCACCCCTTTGCTTGCTAACAATGTAGTTCCTCTGGAGAGAGAGAGGAGTCCAGCACAGAGAATAGGACCAATCCAGCAGCAAAGAGAATAGGACCAACCAGGGCTGGGCGCCATAGGAGCCGCGGCGGTCTCTCTCTCTTTTATGTATGCCCTTGCTTGACTATTTTTCATCGAGGCAAGGAATTACAATGTTCACACTGAAGGTCACCTACATCAGTATCTGTGACCTGAAAAACTCCTTACGCTATGTTCACACGTTATGGTCAATTTGGGGATTTTCCAGACATTTTTGAGAAAATTTAGGCAAAAATGAGAATTGATAATGCTTCACTGTGCGTTTTAGCACAAATCATCGCAGTATTTCTACAAATTTTTTGACTACACAACAATTTTAGGTTGAACATGTTTTTTACATGTTTTAAGGGTAATTACCATGCGTTGAAAAATGTTGGTCATTAATGGTAAAATGCATGCGGTTAAACGCACACGATTTTACTCCCCGTTTTCTGTCCACACACGATCAGGGGAGATACACCCTGAGGAGGAGTTTTAATTTCAGAATCATTGACACTTGTATATTCTAGACAATAACACTTTTTTCTATGTAACATATGGAAGGATCTGTATTAATCTCTCCTCTGTTATCTTTTCAGAGACCACTAAGTATTTCGTCATTTCATCCTGGATTTATTATCCCAGAGGTCAGTTTCTTTTTCTGTTTTTCTTCTCCTTTCTTACTTTTCAGATGTCTGTGTGTTAGGGCATGTTCACACGTGGCGGAATTGCAGTGGAATTCTCCAGCGGACATTTTTTACATTTGTTTCTATACATTTCTAGGCAAGTTAGTACAGACGTTGCGGGAAAACTCCGCTGCGGACCATAGGCTGCGTTGCGGAATTTTCAGTCCGCAGCATGCACTGTCTGTTGCGGAGAAGAAGCGGAATTTCACTGCGGATTTCAGCCTTTGCAATGCAAAAACTGAAATCTGTGGCAAGTCCGCTTTGTGTTCTGCAACGTCTGAATTACCTGTCAAATATGCAAATGCTGGTGCAGATTTGGGGCAATTACGTAACGAATCTGCACCAACATTTGCTGCGGAAAAACTCTGCCACGTGTGAACGTGCCCTAACGGTATGTATTTCTTCTGTTCTGTGTATTAGGAGTGGTTTCATGGGCCTGAGATACCAGATCTGATCGGGAAACCCAATTATGAATCGATCGATCGTTGGTTCATCATAAACCCTGAGGTATGTACTATAATACACATATGACAGGCACCAGACAAGCAATGCTTTGTAGTAACCGCTGCGTTTACCGACAGTGAACACTGGTTGGAATATACATTTCACACAACAGAGAAGACGTCAGGAATGATGGTTTATACCAAGAAAAATATATAGCTCTCCATTACCTGCTTTATAGTGATCCCAAATCCACTGCTGCCCAAATCTATAACTGCCACGTTGTATTTTCCATGAAGTATAATCTTATAATATTTCATTTGGATTAAGCTCCAATCCCGTAGATAATCTCTTATCCCTCCTATGTCTATAATACCGGTCATATCGTCCTGTTATAAAGGACTTGTTTTTTTCTCTCCTGACATTTCTGTTTTAGTAACTACATTTCTATTCCCCATAAAATAACAATGCTGTTAAACCTCTTCTTAGCACTGGGCATTTTTCCGTTCCTTTATTATTCCTCCTGGAAATGTATAAATTTGAAAGATGCAATTCCTCTTGTCAATCAGGCGTGTCCCTCCACATTCTGAAGCTGTCAGCACTGATTAGACAGGATCAGACTGTGGCCATTGACAAAGGGAATAATAGCACTACTTGTCCATTTATTAATACATTTCCAGGAGGAATAGAAGAGGAACAGCACAACGCAGATTTCTAATAAAAGATGCTCTAGTATTATTATTTTATGGGGAGCTGATTTAGTAAAACAGACACGTCAGGAGGGTTTGTCTTCTCTGATTTCCCATACACCGTGCTCAATAAGCGCTGTGTACTGAATAAAGGTAACAGCACGTGATCAGTCACTTCGCCGGTACAGCGAGACAACTGCCGGTACTAACTACCCCCAGTACACCCCTAGCTGCGCCTGACAAACCCTATTGATATAACTAATGGGGTCCAGCGGGGTTCTGTCTAGGTTTCCTTTGTTTTGTCGGCAGGAGTAGTTCTGCGTACTGCACTATTCTTGTGACAGAAACCTAAACAGACCCTCCAAATGGAACGCCAAACACAAATGTGAATATAGCCTTAGTAGCATGTGCCATATTGAAAAATATGTTGCGTCCTGAATTCAAGTGAAACACTGGCATACTGCTTGGCAGTGCCCTAATATTAGCAAATATGCCCCTGTAGGGATACCCAAACAAAGTCATATTCTCACTCTATGGGCATGGGAAGATGCAGGGAATAATTCTCTCTTTCTTACCTGTGTATTACCCATAGAAAGCTGCCCCTGTCTACTACATCTGGACGCTCCCCATTCTCCTTGGGGCACCTGTAAAAGGAATTCATCTATAAATCTAAACGAATATCCAACCGAACCTAAAGTTAGATATATTGCAGGTCACACATAACACTAATGTATAACTGCTTTATTTATCACAGGTTATTAAAGAGCATATGGAAGTGAATAGAAATGCTTTCCTCCCATACCAACATAATCCTATACCAGAGCCATCACAGACAGCACCACCTGACGATGTCATAACTGTAGACCTGACCTGTACATTCAGATGCACATTGTCAACCAAACCATTCAGGCGTCTGTATCATGGTCTCAGGTCCCGGTGTAGAAGGGCTGCTCGAAGAATAAGGGGGGCCCTCCGCTGCGCCACCAACTAACTTAACTCTGCTGTGCCACCAACTTCATCATATTAAGTGGGAGAATTCAAGGTAAGTGCAGTATATTTCTTGTATCTCTACAGACTTGTTATACTGTATCACTTATTTACTGGGCAGATTATTTTATATCTGGTACCAAAATCGAAAGTTGTCATCCAAGCAGAAATGAGATGCGCCACACAACCAAAAAATAAAAGTCCAGGATGTGCAGTATTCATACCGGTTGTCTTGACGGGCTGTTGGCAGCAATTTCCACCTTAACGTAACCTTGTGACTAACAGGAATTATTTCAAAGAAAAATACATTAAAACATATATTTGTGTCTAAAA
Source organism: Rhinoderma darwinii (assembly GCF_050947455.1). NCBI lineage: Eukaryota > Metazoa > Chordata > Amphibia > Anura > Rhinodermatidae > Rhinoderma > Rhinoderma darwinii. The sequence goes on along the minus strand of NC_134689.1, from coordinate 382,352,184 downwards.
ATCACATAGAATCAGAGGTTTACACACAAAAACAATCTAAAATAATAGATCAACGTGTGAAAAAAAACTCATTAATACCACGAGCCTCGACATCAACGAGATATTGTGCTTTCTGAAATATTTAGCCGTCATTCACAAATGTGTTACAAAACATTTACTGCTCACAGCAAACAGCTACTATGCTACCAAAATCTACGCTTTCTGAGAGAGCATCACATACCATGTATAAAAACACAACGTAATCATTTATACACAACCACCAGCACGCAGCTTTACATCAAACCGTGACTATAAGCAAAAATTGCATGAAAATTCAACTTTGTGATTTCATTTCGTACCCCAGCAGACCCCTTATACAAATAAAATGTAGTGGACATAAAACTGTAAGATGTGAGGAGTTCAGACATACCACACACGTCTATGTTCACCGGTGCGTGTGTTAAAGAAACGCCAAAACCGCTGGAATGACTTTTCCAGCCCTTTTTCAGAATTAAATTTTCGTTTTTTCCTCCCCACCTTCCAAAAGCCATAACTTTTATATTTTTCCGCCGATATAGTACTATGAGGGCTTGATTTTTGCGGGATGAGTTGTAGTTTTTTGTAGCACCATTTATTTTGCCATATAATGTACTAGGAAACGAGAAAAAAAATTATTTGTGGGGTAGAAAATGAAGAAAACAGCGATTCCTCCATGGTTTTTTGCACGTCTTTTTCACAGAAATTCACTGTGCAGTTGAAACAACATGTTAACTTTATTCTGTGGGTCCATACGATTACGGCGATACCAAATATGTATAGTTTTTTCTATATTTTACTACTACAATTAAAAATCTAAGTGTAAAAAAGAAAATTTATTTTGTGTCGCCAAATTCCGAGAGCCACAACTTTCTAATTTTTCCGTCGATTAAGTGGTATAAGGGCTTATTTTTTGCGGGATAAGCTGTAGTTTTTAATAATACTATTTTGGGGTACATGCGATGGTTTGATCACTTTTTATTTCATTTTTTGTGAGAGATGAGGTGACCAAAAAATAGAGATTCTGTCGTTTACACTTTTTTTTTTTTACAGCGTTCACCGTGCGGGTTAAATAATGATATATTGTAATAGTACAGACTTTTACGGACGCGGCGATACCAATTATGTTTATTTATTTATTTTTTTACTATGCTCTAGGGGGAAAATGGGAAAAGGGTTTTTTTTTTTTAACTTTTAATTTTTTTATTTTTTTTTTACATAAAAAAAACCACTTTATTTTACTAATTTTTACTTTTTTTATTAGTCCCCCTAGGGGACTTCAACCAGCGATCGCTTGCATTATATACTGCAATACTAATGTATTGCAGTATATCGTGATTCTTACAGGCTTATATTAAGCCCTGCTGGAGGCAGGGCTTAATAGGTGTACAAAGATGGCGGACCTGGGGGCGTTCATTAGGCCCCCTGGCAGCCATAGCAACCACCGCCACCCTCGATTTTATTGGGGGGGGGGATGCGATGAGCAGTTAGAGGGGGTCGTCCCTCTCTTTCTAACGATTTAAATGCTGCGGTCACTATTGACCGCGGCATTTAACGAGTTAAACGAGCGGGATCGTATCAAGCGGGTTCACTCCGTGAGCCCATTCCATACTTCCCCTACCCAACTTTGGCTGTTGGATGTGATGACACTCACCGATCCAGTACTGTCTTCTTCCGGTGTGGTCGCTAGTCTCACAGGATCTGCAAAGGCAGAGGGATGACGTCATCACGCCACCTTCGCAGAACCCGCGAGACTAGTGACCAAACCAGAAGAAGTCGGCGGTGAATCGGTGAGTGTGTGTCGTCGCGCCGCCGATATCCAGCAAGGGAACTAGTAGTTCCCTTGCAAATCCCCATGTCACAGATCCGTTTTTAACGGTTGTTACATGTATAAACAGCCGTTAAAAACGGATCCATTGACTTCTATAGGGGCCGTCAGGGCGTTAAAACGGGCAAAAATAGGCCATGTCCTATTTTTTGACGCCCATTATTCACGAGCCGTTTAAAGAAAAAGGCCGTGTGAATACGCCCATAGAACATCATTGTTCTGAAAACGGCAGTTTTTCAATGTTGTGTGAATAAGGCCTAATACTAATAATAATCACAAATCCCTAGACCTAATCGAATGCGTTAACTAATACTGACTTTCTAGTGGAACTTGTTTGAAACTATCGTTTATGGCGACCTAAATCGTAAATGTTTTTTCTGAGGGAAACATTTTTCATCCAACAGAATTGTTTTAGGTGTTCCTCTCTCGTGATAATCGTTATCGCTATGACGGTCGCGTGTAACTGGTATCACTAGAGAAATGGTCAGCGGATTTTATGCTATAGATCGGATATGGACAGGATAGGGACAGTGTAAAATATAAAAACTTTATTGATATTTGTGTGTGCATGTGGTGCGATTGCTTGATGCGACTCATTTAATGTCGTGATCTGGACGCTGGTCAACGTCTTAGTCGTGGAGTCATTAAACGACCTAATTGGGCACAGAGGTGACTACATGAGCAGCTGCTTAGCTTCCCACTCCTTGTCTGGATTTTTTTTTTTATAGATTGATAAGTAGGGGATAACATGAACAAACAGAGATTCTCCTCTTCCGGCACACTGCTAGCACATCCCCCACTTCCCCTCCCCCTCCAGATGGACTAAAGCGAGAGCTGCAAATACATGGAGCTCCCACTTCAACCTGCTCTAACCAGGCTAGATCGCAGCTAAAGCCTCTAGTAGCCTTGACGTATCAGATATGTACTGGGCTACTAAACGGCTTATAGTATAGAGAAATATTCCAGCTCACTGGTATCCCGTGTCTCCTGTGGTTCAGAGCACGGACACCGCTCAGGCACCGCATATGGCAACAGCAAATAAAGTATGGTCCAGCGATCGACTGGGCAATGTCGGGACTTTATTGAGGGAACATTTTAAAATCCACCAGGCAAAATGAAGTAACAATACAAGACCCCTTACATGTTTAAGAACGCAGTTGGTGTTCCAGTTATAGCCATGACAAAAACGCAGTTGGCGTTCCAAACACGTAATATATAGTATTTTATTTTCAATTATAAAAGACTAATTATGGAAAAAAAGGCAATTTGGGTTTTTAAACTTTTTTTTCTTTTTGAACAACAGATTTTTTCAGTTTTTTTTTTTTTTTAGTCCCACTAGGGAACTTGATGGCCAGAATCCCTGATCGCTGTTATAATACATTACACTACTGATGTAACTGTCTTACACTATCAGGAAGCCTATTAGGACCTGCCTAATAGGCTTCCGTACATGGCAGAGCTGGAAGTCATGGTTAGGCCTCCGGTTGCCATATCAACTATCGACACCCACACGATCGCGTTGCCGGGGTACCAATAGGCTACAAACCACTTAGATGCAGAGGTCACTGTTGACAAAAATCACACTGCTGTGGGGGGATGTCAAGAAGAGGTTAAATAAAACATCTTTGCGTTCAGGAAAAAACGAACGGTCTAAAATTTGTATCGGTAATTAAAACTGAATGTAAGTATGTTTTATTTCATAAAATACAGACAATGCAATAAAATAATTTCTGCAAAGGTGTCCATAGCCTTTAAGATATCAAATTTATGCTCTGATTGGTTGTTATGTGCAATAATGCCAGATTTTACGTTATTTAATTTAGATTAATGAGTCCCATGGGTGACTTTAATATTTCACAATCTGTAACTACTCATGTTATTGACCAGCTAGTGTTATAAAGTAGAACACTATACAATGTGACTGATCTGATAATGTATTCCTACCTCATCAAGGTTATCATTGTGTTTTATCTCTACAACAGGATGAAGCCGTGGATATTGTATTATAATTTACCATTCCTCAACATCAGGAGATGTCATCTTGGATTGTCTATGGCTGCAGTGGTTCTAGAGAACAGAGGACCCTGGACTTATTCTCCACACAAAGACAGATTTGGACTAAACAACTGCAAATAATTTGAAGATCTTCAGACTTTCACCGTAATGAGCAGCAGGGCTCTGCTTTGCTCAAGACACAACTCTACTGTTTCCAAAAGACCACAAATGGAATTCCTGCACACAAAATCAAGGACACCACACATCACGTCCCCCACAAGTGCTCGTGTATACATGTGACAGGATAGTGGTAGTCAGAATTACAAAACTGCCATGACCAACCCTGTTACTGATTCCAGTGGTTCAAACATTATTGACTCTATACCGATAATTGAGGGAACTGGACCTGGAATGTTTGCAATTTCTGAGATTGAGGGAGAAAACAAGACCAACATTACAGACTTATTATTTGGAACTTTTACTGACCTCTTCCTCGCCAAAGCATTCCAAAGAATTTGTATTGGTCTCTTTTGGAAAAAAGGAGTACCAGCAAACCTAGGTCCACCCCAAAGGGATTTTTTTCTGTGCCTGTCGCTTGGCTGAGTCACAGTGCCAATCCAGATCCGGAGTCTTTGCAAAATAACTTCTCAAAGAATTACAACGGTCTTCTGCCTGTGGCTCGGCTGAGTCACAGTGCCAACCCAGACCTGGAGTGTTTTGAAAAAAAACTCAAAGAATGACAAATGTCGCCACCTGTGGCTCGGCTGTGTCACAGTGCGATTCCCAGAGTCTTTGTTATGTAACCTCTGTCTGTGGCTCGGCTGAGTCACAGTGGCAATCAAGTACCGAAGTCATTTCAAAATAACCTCACAAAGGAAAACAAATGTTGCTGTGCCAAAACAGGCTAAAAGTATTTAGGAAAAAATGTAACCGCATTCGGCTCGGCTGAGCCACAGTGCCAATTCCTGAGTCTTTGTTATGAAGCGTTTTAAAAGATGGTCTCTGCCTGTGGCTTGGCTGAGTCACGGTGCCAACCCAGACCTGGAGTCTTTGTGAAATTACTTCACAAAGAATGACAAATGTCGCTGCCTGTGGCTCGAATGAGTCACAGTGCTATTACGAAAATCTTTATGATGTAACCTCTCAAAAGATGGTCTTTACATGTGGCTCGGCTGAGTCACTATGCCAATCAAGAATCTGAGTCCTTGCAAAATAACCACATAGAATGAAAACGGTTCCTGCCTGTAGCTCGGCTGAGTCACAGTGCCATGCCAGATGCAGAGTTTTTGTGAAAAACCTAACAAGAATGACAGATGTCGCCGACTGTGGCTCGGCTGAGTCACAGTGCCAACCTAGACATTATGAATGCCACCTGCAACCAATTTATGGCAACTACCAACATGACTCAAGGCCAGCAGTTATAGACCGTCTCCAGATGAAAAGAGTATTTTCAACACCGGCATGTTCATGCACCTGATACTTATACAAGTATACCAACTTTGTGTGAAAATCTATTGTAGTCATGCTATATTAATAAAAACATTAAAAACTAAACATAGCATATTATTATATAAGTAGCACATTACTATAGTAAACTTGTCTTTACCCTGAAACTTTCTGGCATATCACACATTCTTGATTATTAGATAGGTCTGAGGAAATGCTGATGAAAGTCCTAAAAACACAATCAAACAAAGATTCAGGATTAAAATCTATAAAGCGGCTGAAAAAAACAGCTCGGCATGGGGAATTTTGCTTTGTTTGTTCCTGCCCCAAGCAACTCCCTTAAACATGTAATTCACATTGTCAACACAAGAAGGAAAAAATATGTGGAACACACACACCTGATTACACAGTCAGGGTGAGGCGTACACTTGCTGTTTTAGTCTGAGACAAGTGTACATTACTACTATACAAAGACCTATATAACCAATAAAACTTCCATACTGTGGTCAGATACCAGTTCTACATAGGTGGTCCGCAGAGTATCATCTTGTGGCAGACTATACAAGTGGATGCAGAAATTATAGACACTGGCAGAATAGACATCAATTACATTTAGTGACTCCTAGGTGATGTCTTCTTTGGAATCATTCACTTTTCTTTTCATCATTATCTGGCCAAGACTACTATGATGACATTATCTTCTAACTCAGGGGTCTCAAGCACGCGGCCCGCGGGCCGCATGCGGCCCCTGGGGCTGTCATCTGCGGCCCGCGGGACACAGAGCCGCTAGTATCGGCTCTGCTCCGAGACTCTGGAATTCCCTGACATCGCTGTCCACATATGAACAGCGATGTCTGGGGCTTCCCCAGAGCCGAAGTCCCGAGCAGAGCGCTGGTGTCGGCTCTGCTCCGGGACTCTGTGGAATTCCCTGACATCGCTGCCCATATATGGACAGTGTGTCAGGGTCTTGCCCAGAGCGGAGCAGAGCGCTGGTGTCAGCTCTGCTCCTGGACTCTGTGGAATTCCCTGACATCGCTGTCCACATATGAACAGCGATGTCTGGGGCTTCCCCAGAGCCGGAGTCCCGAGCAGAGCGCTGGTGTCGGCTCTGCTCCGGGACTCTGTGGAATTCCCTGACATCGCTGCCCATATATGGACAGTGTGTCAGGGTCTTGCCCAGAGCGGAGCAGAGCGCTGGTGTCGGCTCTGCTCCTGGACTCTGTGGAATTCCCTGACATCGCTTTCCACATATGAACAGCGATGTCTGGGGCTTCCCCAGAGCCGGAGTCCCGAGCAGAGCGCTGGTGTCGGCTCTGCTCCGGGACTCTGTGGAATTCCCTGACATCGCTGCCCATATATGGACAGTGTGTCAGGGTCTTGCCCAGAGCGGAGCAGAGCGCTGGTGTCGGCTCTGCTCCGGGACTTTGTGGAATTCCCTGACATCGCTGCCCATATATGGACAGTGTGTCAGGGTCTTGCCCAGAGCGGAGCAGAGCGCTGGTGTCGGCTCTGCTACTGGACTCTGTGGAATTCCCTGACATCGCTGTCCACATATGAACAGCGATGTTTGGGGCTTCCCCAGAGCCGGAGTCCCGAGCAGAGCGCTGGTGTCGGCTCTGCTCCGGGACTCTGTGGAATTCCCTGACATCGCTGCCCATATATGGACAGTGTGTCAGGGTCTTCCCCAGAGCGGAGTCCCGGGCAGAGCGCTATTATCGGCTCTGCTCCGGGACTCTGGGGAAGCCTCTGACATCGCTGTCCTTACATCGACAATGATGTCAGGGGCTTCCCCAGAGCAGGAGTCCCAGTGATGTCAGGAGCACAGCTGGAATCCCAGGAAGAGCCTACTAGCGCTCTGCCTGGGACTCCAGCTCTGGGCAAGCCCCTGACATCACTGGGGCAGCCTCTACAGAGGGCACTGGGGCAGCCTCTACAGAGGGCACTGGGGCAGCCTCTACAGAGGGCACTGGGGCAGCCTCTACAGAGGGCACTGTGGCAGCCTCTACAGAGGGCACTGTGGCAGCCTCTACAGAGGGCACTGTGGCAGCCTCTACAGAGGGCACTGTGGCAGCCTCTACAGAGGGCACTGTGGCAGCCTCTACAGAGGGCACTGTGGCAGCCTCTACAGAGGGCACTGTGGCAGCCTCTACAGAGGGCACTGTGGCGTTATCTACAAGTGGGTGTGTGACAGTATCTGAAGAGGACACTGGCATTATCTAGGGGTGTGTTGCATTATCTACAGCGGGCACTGTGGCCTTATCTACAGAGGGCACTGTGGCCTTATCTACAGAGGGCACTGTGGCCTTATCTACAGAGGGCACTGTGGCCTTATCTAGGGGTGTGTTGCAGCATCCACAGAGGGCACTGCGGCAGCATCCACAGAGGGCACTGCGGCAGCATCCACAGAGGGCACTGCGGCACTATCTAAAAAGGGGCTGCCCAATCTTGACATGTGTGCTAACTGAGCCGCCGGACTGCATTTAGCGACACTTAAACTGGAAAGCTGGATTGTTGAAATAAGCACGTGGAGAAATATCTCAAATTTTAAACCTAGCGCTATTATTATAGTAATGTAGTGTTATAGTAGTTCAAATAACTAATTGATTAACAATAATTTTGTATTGTATCAAATTTGAAAGTAATGCGGCCCGTCAACTTCCCATTTTTTCTATATGCGGCCCACTTACCCGGCCGAGTTTGAGACCCCTGTTCTAACTGAATGATTTGCTGCTCAGACATCTTTGGCTCCTCGCTTCTGCAGCCCATCCCCTCCCTCTATAGAAACACAAATTCAGACCCCAGACCAAACCCATGGATAAATCCAAACACCAAGTCATGCATGAATTAAGAGACCAAATACCCAAAATACTTCAGACCCCAGACAAAACCCCTTAATTTTTTTCAGACTCCAGACCAGAGGCCTAAAGTAATTCAATCCTCAGACCCTTACATTACTTAAGATCCCAGAACAGACCTATAAATTAGTTCAGACCTAAAATTAGACCCTTTCATTACTTCAGACCCCAGACCGAACCCTTAAAATAATTCAGACACTAGACCAGATCTCTAAATATCTTTCAGTCGCCGGATCAGACACCTTAAATAATCAGACTCCACTATATACTGACCTCTCCTCACACACTATGTCATATTGCAGGATGGCACCAGGACCTAGTAAGATGGCGGCGCCCGGAGCTAAAAATTAATCAAACAGATAACATCCGATTGAAAAAAATAAATGGTGATGTTGTTTAGGGGAGGGCAATTCCCCCCATGGCCCACCTAAATCTGCCAATAAACCATTCAATATGACATGATGGTCATGGGCCCCTTACAAAAAAAAGTGTGTTTTGTTTTTTTTCAATATCAATACATTTTTTATCGAGTTACGGAAGAGTCATAAATGTAAAACTTAGACATTAGAGAGAAAACTGATTTCCAGAGGGTGTAAATAATGGTGTATTCCCCAAAAATATGGTATAAAGAGCCAGTATGACCACATAGCTTCCGACAGAATAGAAGTGCCCAAAATCACCCTAGTTGGTTTGGTAGGGTATAATACCATCTCATTAGTATCTACTGGTACACTACTAATACATTTTCGAATTGCTCCACTATGATTAGTTGGAAAGCGTATATTAACCCTATAAGACCCTTGCCACTTGTATGGCAGCGTTTGACTTGTAAATATCTACATGGATGTCATTATTGGGGGATGTGATCAAACACTTGTTTATACTGTGCCACAGAAAATAGGCTGTGAACGTCTCTTGTAAAGCTGGTCGACAACCTCTGTTATACTGGTCGTGCTGGTTGTCACTAAGCTTACCCCAAAACAGATGGCTGAATAGTATTTTTCATAACTTGACATATTTAGCAGGGATTTTTTTTTATTTTAGGCGGAAATTTACGTAATTAATTCTTGTATACATATTGATTATAATACAAACCGGAGAAACAGAGTCCATATATATCAATGTATGAAACTAACTATCTTTATTGAAGAACAAGAATAAAATACATAAAATGACATAGACAGAGAATCCAAAAATAGTCCTAAAACGGATCACAGAAGTGTATATTGAGTCTATATATATATATATATATTAGAAAACCCTGATGGTATGCATAGTTACTATGACTCAATATGACTCCAACCTGGGGTGCATAAACATGAAAATGGTATCAAAGTATGAATTTGTGTAAAAAAAGGCAATATGCCTAACTCTGAAAAAAGTCTATAGTGACTAGAAAGTAAGTAGTTATTGCCTAAAGACAGATGGCACAGAGAGCCAAAATGTACTTCCAGAGTATGCACTTACCCATGTATGGGAGGTGAGATGTGACCCAGCAGTGTAGGATAGCGCCCCGACGCGCGTTTCGCCCGTAGCTTTCTCAAGGGGTTTTTATTTTAGGCGGAAATTTACGTAATTAATTCTTGTATACATATTGATTATAATGTTAGGTGTCATTCCCATGAAATTAAGCGTATTTCATATTTGGAAACTTTTGAGACCAGACATTAACCCCTTAGTGACCAGCCTAATTTTTACGTTTGTCTCATTCAAAGAATTATAACTTTTTTTATTTTTGCGTCGACATAGCTGTATAAGGACCTGTTCTTTGCGGGACAAGTTGTATTTTTTAATAGCACCATTTTGGGTTACATATAATTTATTGATTAACTTTTTTATGGGGGGGAATATAAAAAAAATGGCAATTTCGCCACTCTTTTTTGCATCCTAAATTTACGCAGTTTACCATGTGGTATAAATAACACAATCATTTTATTCAGCGGGTAGTTAGAATTGTAAGGATACCAAATTTATACTTTTAAACAGTAAAAACACTTTTTTTCAAAATCCTTTGTTTTTGTGTCTCTATATTTGAAGAGCCGATGCAGCTGCATGAGGGCTTTCTTTTTGCGGGACGGCTTGTAGTTTTTGATGGTACCATTTCGGAGTAGATACGACTTTTTGATTACTTTTTATCAAATTTTTTTTAAGGCTTGATTCACAGAAAACAGCAATTCTTGCATTGTTTTTCATGTTTTTTTCAGTTATTTATTTCTTATTCACTTTATTAAACTTTTTTTTTACTAGTCCCACTAGGGGACTTCACTATGCGATCGTGCGATCGCTTTTATAATACACTGCAATACTTCTGTACTGCAGATGGCCTAGCAGGCATTAACTAGTGGCAGACCTGGGGGCCTTTATTTGGCCCCTCGGCTACCATAGAAGACACTGACACCCTGCAATCTTATCGCAGGATGCCGGTGGGGTGAGAGAGGGAGCTACCTCCTCTTCTCCAAGAACACTCAGATGCGGCACTCGCTATAGAGCGCCCGATCTGAGGGGTTAAACTGGCGAGATCGATACTGATATCGGAGGTCCGGTGTCACCAGTATTCCACCCATATTTACGGGCACGTTTTCGCTGCAAAATTGCACTGCACTGCACTAATCGGCAGCCCCTTCTCTCTATCAGTGCAGGATAGAGAGAAGGGACAGCCCTTTCCGCAGTAAAAGTAAAAGAAATTCATACTTACCCGGCCGTTGTCTTGGTGACGCGTCCCTCTTTCGACATCCAGCCCGACCTCCCTGGATGACGCGGCAGTCCATCTGACCACTGCAGCCTGTGATTGGCTGCAGCGGTCACATGGGCTGAAACGTCATCCCAGGAGGCAGGACTGGAGGAAGAAGCAGGCAGTTCTGGGTAAGTATGAAAAGGGCGCTGAAAGAGTTACGGCCGATCGTTTAACTCTTCCAGCACCCTGGACAGCGACTATCCCCTGACGTTGCCTAGCAACGCTCCCGTAATTACGGGTGCACACACATATATTTCAACGGCACGGGCACCTTTCCGTAAGCAAACGGGAAGGTACCCATGGCCAATAGAAGTCTATTGGCCTGTAATTACGGGCGTTTTTACGTTCGTGTGCATGAGGCCTTAGACTTCCTATTGAGCTCGTACACCGCTTCGAGGAAAGCCGATCATAAATTAATCTGCCGCTTCATTTTAGCGATAGGTGGGGGTCTCAGTGCTCGATCCCCCCCACCGAGCAAAACTTCTGACATGTCACTATGATATGTAAAAAGTTTTTTTAATGTTTATCTACCCTTTAAATGCTAACAGTCACATTAAAATAAAAAAAAACATTTTGAAAGTGTCACAGTTTTTGATATTGTAGACATGTAATTTTTGTCTTATGTAAATAGAGTAGTCACGTAATTTGGGTCCCTTTTGTACATTTTAACCCCTTAATGATGTAGTTGATTTTGGCCTTAAAGACCAATCAAAGTATTCGTCCCTTATAACTTTTTATTTTTTCATCAATGTAGCCCCATGAAGTCTTGTTTTTCGCAGGATAAGTTGTAGATTTTTTTAGGAACCATTTCCAGGGTAAATATATGTAGCATTCAATGTATTTGGAGAATGCATAAAATCGCAAAATAACAAATATTTCAGACACTTTTTTTATAGATACTTTTCGATTTATTTTTAATTTATTTTGTAAAAAAAAATAGTCTATTTAGTTTTTATTTATTTTGATTTTTGGAAACATTTATATTTTTACATTTTATGGGAATGAAATAACAGGGGGTTTGAACTCACTAACTTGAGGAATTAAGCAGCAAGAAACAAGGAGAGATGGATAGGGGAACTAAGAAGAGTGGGGTAACAGAGGGGTAAGAAGAGAATAGTATTTTAGTAGGTTTTTACGACCCACTCTATTGATAGAGCGCCCGAACAGAATTTTAGGGAGCTTTTCAGCTGGTGCATTAGTACACGGTGAAGCATAGCACTATAAACATCCTATAACTGCTATTTATTAAATGGGTCTGCCTGGTGACAAATTCCCTTTAAGCGGCCATTTATTAAATGCAGCAACGCTCATTCAAGTAATTTGGCGACTATGTAAAATATGGTAGTGCAAAGTCCACAAGAGCAGGAGCCTCTCCTACTAGTGTCTCATTACTCTGGCTCATAGAGGGTGTATCGAGCATGAGACTCCCCTCTAAGGAATATGGACAGACAGGGGTTGTCCAAATGGGACTAAAACTTTAAAGGTCCGGCAACCCACTTTCGTTCAGCTGCTGGCCTCATGATATGCTGACCATCTGTTATCGCTGGGGGAAGCTGCTTGTACAAACACATTAAGAGGATTGTTCAGGCAGGCAGCGTTTTTTCATGCGTTTTTTGATGACCTATCCACATTTATGTAGTGTAGTGTACCCACAATAAAATGTACTTTAACCCCTTCCCAACATGCGCCATATATATACGGCGCAGTCAGGAAGTGGCTCCCGCAAACCGCAGTACAGTTACGTCGCGGTGATAACGTGGGCTCAGAAGTTGAGCCCACGCCATTACCTCGGGTGTCAGCTGTATATTACAGCTGACACCCTGCTGTAACGGCCAGGACCGGAGCTAACGGGCAGGACCGACCGCTGCATCTAAGTCATTTTTTGCCGAACGGCATTCCACGCAAAGCGATCACGGGGGTGCCGATGGTTGGTATGGCAACTGGAGGCCTAACAATGGCCTCCTGGTCTGCCAAGTGCAGAAGCCTAAAAGGCTTGCTGTCAATGTCTGACTGCTCTAATACATTGCACTACATAGGCAGCATAATGTATTACTATAGCGATCAGTGTTGCAGGCCTTTAAATCCCCTAGTGGGACAAAAAAAAAAGTTAAAAAGAGTTAGGCTGGGTTCACACAAGCACATTAACGTCCGTAATTGACGGACGTATTTCGGCCGGAAGTCCCGGACCGAACTCAGTGCAGGGAGCCGGGCTCCTAGCATCATAGTTATGTACGATGCTAGGAGTCCCTGCCTCGCTGCAGGACAACTGTCCCGTACTGTAATCATGTTTTCAGTACGGGACAGTAGTTCCACGGAGAGGCAGGGACTCCGAGCATCGTACATAACTATGATGCCAGGAGCCCGGCTCCCTGCACTGAGTTCGGTCCGGGACTTCTGGCCGAAATACGTCTGTCCATTACGGACGTTAATGTGCTCGTGTGAACCCAGCCTTAATAAAAACCCCAAACTGTCTTTTATTATTGAAAAAAACGAAAAAAAATATACATTATTGGTATCGCCGCATCCGTAACAACTGAAACGTTAAAACGATTACGTTATTTATCCGTATCACAGTGAACGCCGTAAGAAAAAAATTATGACAACAACGCCAGAATTTTACGTTTTTAGGTCACATTGACTCCCAAAAATTTAATAAAAAGTGATCAAAAAGTCCCATTTACCCCAAAATAGTACCAAAAAAAGCGACAGCCCGTCCCACAAAAAAAAACACCTGATACAGTTTTGTCGACGTAAAAATAAAAAAGTTACGGGTCTTAGAATATGGCGACACAGAAAAAGTTAGATTTTTGTGCAAAAGCTGCAATACATGAAAAAAACGATATCAATTTGGTATCGCCGTAATCGTATCGACCGGCAGAATAAAGTTAACATGTAATTTATGGCACACGGTGAATGCCGAAAAAACCCCCAATAAAAAACTATTTCAGAATTGCTTGTTTTTGGTAATTTCCTCTTCCAAAAAAATTAAATAAAAAGTGATCAAAAAGTCGTATGTGTCCCAAAATGGAACCAATAAAATCTACATCTTGTCTCGCAAAAAACAAGCACTCACACAGCTCCATCAGCCAAAAAATAAAAAATTATGGCTTTAGTAAGGCTCGGAGAAAAACAGCCTGATGTACAGGACAGAGGGAAACATAAAACATAAAAAATACTATATAAATTTGATATCGCCATAAACGTACTGACCCACCGAATAAAGTTAACATGTAATTTATACTGCAAGGCAAACACCATAAAGAAAAATAAATGAAAAATATTTCTAGAATTGCTGTTAATTGTTCCCTAGACTGCCAAAAAAATTAATAAAAAGTGATAAAAAATTTGCATGCCCCTAATTAATGGTACCAATAAAAACTACAGCTCGTCCCACAACAAAAAAAAAGCCCACATACGTGGATGGAAAAAACAAAAAAAGTTATGGTACTAATAAGGCGGTGATGAAAAGACATCCTGATGTGCAGGCCCAAGGGGAACATTCCTTCAGTTTCAACAAGTAGTTATCAAGGCCCTAGTTTTTGAGTACCAGGAAGGAAAGGGACATAGCACATTTACTGGAAGCGAGGGCGCCCGTATTATACCAGGGCAACCCTTTCTCACAAAAATGTCCCAAATTACAAATGAGACATTTTTATGGCACATCAGGGGTTTTGCAAATGCGACATTGCGTCCACAATCCATTCCAGCAAAATCTATGCTCCAAATGTCAAATACCCCTCCTTTTCTTCTGAACCATCCCGGATATCTAAACTGCTGTGTGTCCAAACAGCAGTTTATGACCTCATATGGGGATTTCCATAATCAAGAGAAATTGCTTTATAAATGTTGTAGTTCTTTTGCTACATTATTGTTTGTGAAATTAAAAAATTTGAGCCAAATTGACATCAATTCCCAAACATATATTTTCAATTTTTTCTGCCCAATGCTAATCAATTCAGAAAACTTTTTAGGGGTTTTCACTGTACTGGTACCTCAGGGGCTCTAAAAACTTGACATGGCACCCAGAAACCAATCCAGCAAAATCTGTACTCCAAAAGCCAAATGGCGCTCCTTCTCTTCTGAGACCTGCCGTGTGCCCAAACAGCAGCTTATGACCACATATGGGGTATTTTCGTACTCTGAATAAATTGCTTTACAAATGTTGGGAAGCTTTTTTTTCCTTTATTCCTGGTGGAAATGAAAAAAATTTGAGCTAAAACGACATATTATTGGAAAAAATTTAATTTTTCATTTTCATGGCCCAATTCTAATACAATCACAAAACACCTGTAGGGTCAAAATGCTCACTGCACCTCTATATGAATTCTTTGAGGGGTGTAGTTTCCAAAATGGTGTCTTTTTTTTGTTTTTTCCTATGTTTTAACACCACAAGACCTCTTCAAACCTGATATGGTGCCTAAAATATAATCTAATAAAAAGAAGGCTCCAAAATCCACAAGGTGCTCATTCATTTCTGTGGCCTGTGTAGCACACTATAGCCACATGTGGGATATTTATAAAAACTTCAGAATCAGGGTAATAAATATTTAGTTGCGTTTCTCTGTTGACACTTGCTGTGTTACAGAAAAAAAGGATTACAATTGAATATCTGCAAAATAAAATTAATTTGGAAATCTTACCTTCACTTTGCTTCCATTCCTGTGAAATGCCTAAAGGGTTAAGGAACTTTCTAAATGCTGTTTTGAATACTTTGAGGGATGTAGGTTTTAAAATGGGTTGAACTGGGCCCTATAAAAATATGCTTTGACATTTTCTCAAAAATGTGTGAAAATGCAGCTAAATTTATAAGCTTTGTAATGTCCTAGAAAAATAAAAGGATATTAAAAAAAATGTTGCCAACATAAAGTAGATGTATGGGAAATGTTAACTAGTAACTACAGTATTTTGTGTGGTATAAACTGTCTGTCCTGCAACCAAACCAATTTAATTTTAGAAAAATGCTAATTTTTCCAAATTTTCTCTAAATTTTGGTGTTCTTTTCACAAGTAAATACTGAATGTATCGACCAGATTTTAGCACTAACATAAAGTACAATGTGTCACGATAAAACAATCTCAGAATCGCTTCGATAGGTAAAGGCACTGAAAAGTTTTTACCATATAAAGTGACACATGTCAGATTGCAAAAATGAGGTTCTATCAGAAAGGTCAAAACTGGCTGCAGTGGAAAGGGTTTAAACTAAATAATCATTTTTTTTTTTTATTTATTTGTTTTTAAGACATATTTTTTTACATTTATTTATTTTATAAAATTAGTGTGCAGACAGCCCTGAACAGACAGCCCTGGGGTCCTTTCTAGGTCACCAGACTGACTGCAGAGAGGTTCCCCAGTCTCTGATTGGCTCACAGGGAAACCAGCGACTCGATCGAAGGGAGGAGTTCCATTTGATCATGCCGCGGTCACGTACCATGGTGCCTAAAGGGTTAAATGGCCGGGATCAGAGGTTCCTCCGATTCCGGTCATAGTCAGGAGGCTGCTCCAAGAATAGGTGGTGTTAGTAACAGCTCGTTCTTAGAGCAGGAGTGCTCACTGAAGTGCTTATTGGACACTTCTACAGCAAAGCCAAAATAAGTAATTGTAGAGTGAGCACCTGCACGGCCCACCATCGAAAGACAGTGGGTGGACGATACGGTGTGAAATATATTGCTCATCATTCACCTGTTGCATGTGTTCACCATTGTCACCTCTTATTATATATAGTATGTCTGGTGACTTGTCTGTTGGTATATATATGTGTGTACGTGTGTAAGCACTAGTCAGTCTGCCTCCAGCAGTTTACTTCCCTTTTTTGCCTAATTCTGAAATTAATTTTATCTTTAGCGGTGAGAGAGTGGTCGCCGGCAGCGATTGTTCAATGTCTGTTGCCGCAATTCATCACCTAGTGAACAGCTTATGTGTTCTGTGAGCTCAGACTTGTTCTCAGTGATCTGCCCAGACCCCACTAATATGCTATGCACAAAGCTATAAGCACACTAAAGCTGGCCATACACATAAGATACACTACCTGACCAAAAGTATGTGGACACCCGACCATCACACCTATATAAGCTTGTTACACATCCAATTACAAAACCATTGGTGTTAATATGGAGTTGCTCCCCACTTTTGCACCTATAAAAGACTCCAATCTTCTGGGAAGACTGTCTACAAGATTTTGGACGGTGTCTGTGGGAATTTTTGCCCATTTATCCAGAAGAATATTTGTGAGGTCAGACACTGATGTTGGATAAGAAGTCAAGTGTTGGCCCCAGGCACAATGTTGATGGAGGTCTGTTAACTTAGGTCTATGAGACGTCTGGGCATCAGGGCGTTGCGTCCTGCGTCGTTGGGATTTCACCAGTATATATATATATATATATATATATATATACACACACACAAAGTTTTGTGGCGCCAAAGAGTTGGGCATTAATCGGTGTATAGTAAAGGGCTCTTCTGCCAAGCTTGAATAAGTTGAGTAATGCCGCAGTAAAGAGCAGGTCGGAGAAGGCCAGTGCCAGACAATTGAAGCTACTATGAAAGAAAGTCAACTGTAGCAGCAAAGGAAGAGAGTGTGCAGGTGTGCAGCGCAAGGTGACATCGGAGGGTAACCCACAAGGTCTACTAAGTAGAGAGGGACCAGTACTCCTTCGAAGACCCGAGTCTGGCCAAGCGGGGCAGAAGCCGCGGAAAAGTGAATGCTAAAGAATTCAAGTATAACGGGTGGGGAAGTAATCACAGCCAAACACTGTATATAAGATATTTGATAGTGATAGAGACTGTGTTAATGTTGATGCAATGTTAAAGTATTGCGCTTTTCCATGAAAATTATTGGTAGAAATCTAGATTTTTCACACTACTTGTATCCGTGATATCTATAACGGAGAAAAGGCAACCGCTTGACTGGGGATACTGCAACAGGTAGTGGTTGACAGCCACGAGGACCCACAGGGGCATAGGCTGCAGCAATTTCTACATTTGTGGCGCAATATACGGAAGAGGGCGCCTCCGTTACCCTTGTGAAGACAGTCTGCTATGCGTTTTCACTACTTCGAATTGGTTCAATTCTGTAGCGTTATTTAAATGTGTGTAATTTATATAACGGTCAGCAGGCGGTGCTGCTGTACTGTTTTCGTCTTTACAGTTGCTGTAAATTATGTCCGTTCTATAAGATTTGCCATGTAATAATAAATGTTCCATAAATATCCAATAAAATATTACAATGTATCTTCACTTATCAATAAACCTCATTATAAAACATTGTAAAGCATTATATCAATAAACTTATTACACTTAACCTGTTCCCGCACCATGACGTAATAGCAGGTCGTAGTGTGCGGGGGGGGGTGATGTTTGGAGCGGTCTTATCCACTGAGCCCACTTTGCACGCAGCAGGTGTCAGCTTTGTATTACAGCTGAGACCTGGGACTAACTGCCAAGAACAGCAATCGCGCTGTTGCTGGCCATTTAACCCCTTAAATGCTGTGATCGATCATGATCGCAGCATCTAAGACGTTAGAAAGAGGGGGACAGCCCTCTCTTTCCAGTTTCCCAATACATTATATGGTACAATAAATGGTGCCGTGAAAAACTACAACTCGTCTCACAAAAAACAAGTTCTCATATGGCTTTATCGACGGAAAAAATAAAAAGTTATGGCTTTTGGTAGGTGGGGAGTAACTGAAAATTCAAAAAATGACGGGAAAGGTTAATACACCGCATTTAAAATTATTATGCAAATGTTATTTTTCGCTGATTTTCCTAATTAGTCGATGCAAATGACAGTCAGTATAATCTTCAAGCCATCAACCGTTGGAGTATAATGCGAATTTTATTGAACAAATCTCCTAATGATAACAGATTTTTTTTTTAGAAGTAAAAAACTCAAATTATTATGCACAACAGAGATCAAAACATTTTAAAGGTTGTAAAGAGAACTAAAATGGTAATTTGTTGAATTTGCAGCATCAGGAGGTCATATTTACAGAAATCAAAAGCTCTTTCAATCAAAAAAACTTAACAGGCCAAGTTACATGTTAACATAGGACCCCTTCTTTGATATCACCTTCACAATTCTTGCATCCATTGAATTTGTGAGTATTTGGACAGTTTCTGCTTGAATATCTTTGCAGGATGTCAGAATAGCCTCCCAGAACTTCTGTTTTGATGTGAACGGCCTCCCACCCTCATAGATATTTTGCTTGAGGATGCTCCAAAGGTTCTCAATAGGGTTGAGGTCAGGGGAACATGGGGGCCACACCATGAGTTTCTCTCCTTTTATGCCCATAGCAGCCAATGACACAGAGGTATTCTTTGCAGCATGAGATGGTGCATTGTCATGCATGAAGATAATTTTGCTACGGAAGGCACGGTTCTTCTTTTTGTACAACGAAAGAAAGTGGTCAGTCATAAACTCTACGACTGTAAAGGATCTGCCAGGCACTACGTCTGGGTATACTCCCAGGATTAATCAGTCGACACCTGAGGCCAGACCTCTGAGACTGACACCTGCTCCCACCAATCAGGGTGGCAGGCTCAGGAGTGGGAGAGCCTATCGCGGCCTGGTCAGTCAGAGTTAGCTCCGCCCCCTGTCCATTTATACCTGCCGTTTTCTCTTCCTCCTTGCTTGTTATTCTTCTTGGATTCCTGGCCCCACTGCTGCCTTGCTCCAGCCTGCTTCTGCCTTGCTTCAGTTCCGTTTATCCTGCGTTGCTCTGCCCCTGGCTTGCTTCTGCTCCGTGCTCCCGTTTGTATACTCCACTACTTCCTGATCCTGACTGGCTCATTCACCGCTCCGTTTCCTCGCGGCGTTCCGTGGGCTACTGTATTCCCTTGCGTGTTCCCTGTTTGTACTCCCTTGCACTTAGACAGCGTAGGGACCGCCGCCAAGTTGTACCCCGTCGCCTAGGGCGGGTCGTTGCAAGTAGGCAGGGACAGGGCGGTGGGTAGATTAGGGCTCACTTGTTCCCTTCACCTCCTTCCTGCCATTACAACGTACTTTGCAGAGGTCATTTTCACACCGTCAGGGACACTAAATGGGCCTACCAGCTCTTTCCCCATGATTCCAGCCCAAAACATGACTCCGCCACCTCCTTGCTGACGTCGCAGCCTTGTTGGGACATGGTGGCCATTCACCAACCATCCACTACTCCATCCATCTGGACCATCCAGGGTTGCACGGCACTCATCAGTAAATAACACGGTTTGAAAATTAGTCTTCATGTATTTCTGAGCCCACTGCAACCATTTCTGCTTGTGAGCATTGTTTAGGGGTGGCCGAATAATAGCTTTGTGCACACTTGCAAACCTCTGGGGGATCCTATACCTTGAGGTTCGTGGGACTCCAGAGGCACCAGCGACTTCAAATACCTGTTTGCTGCTTTGCAATGGCATTTTAGCAGCTGCTCTCCTAATCCTATTAATTTGTCTGGCAGAAACCTTCCTCATTATGCCTGTATCTGAACGAACCCGTCTGTGCTCTGAATCAGCCACAAATCTTTTCACAGTACAATGATCACGCTTAAGTTTTCTTGAAATATCCAATGTTTTCATACCTTGTCCAAGGTATTGCACTATTTCACGCTTTTCGGCAGCAGAGAGATCCTTTTTCTTTCCCATATTGCTTGAAACCTGTGGCCTGCTTAATAATGTGGAACGTCCTTCTTAAGTAGTTTTCCTTTGATTGGGCACACCTGGCAAACTAATTATCACAGGAGTCTGAGATTGATTACAATGATCCAAAGAGCCCTAAGACACAATACCATCCATGAGTTTAATTGAAAAACGAATAATTAAATGTCTATGACACTTAAATCCAATGTGCATAATAATTTGGAACATGGTGTATACTATTATACTTATATTTTGCACTCTATGTTCCCCAGAGGATTATCAAAATCTCTGCTGCTACCTTCACTGATGGTCAATTTGTATTCAGTTTTATACAGCTCCTATAAGAGACTGCGTCTGTAATATTCAGAACTACACCAATCGTCTACATAAGGACGATATGAAATCTATACAATACTTGCCTACTTATAAGAATAATTTACATGGAGAACGGAGATGAAAAAAGTGCCCTACATAAACCGTGCCAGCAGAGGGCCCCCTCATAAACAGTGCCAGTATAGTTACTTTCCTTCACACAGTCATAAACAATTCCGGCTACCTACAGCCACCACTAGGGGTAGCACACTGCATACATCACCCATTGAAGACAATAGGAGCTGTAAAAATACATATGCAGCAAACTCCCCCTAGTGGTGCCAGCAGCCTTTGTAGGAGTCTTGCCTGGTCTGCCTGGAGTCCAGGAGATCACTCCTACTTGGTGAGAGTCCTGAACAAACCTGGAAAGTATGCAGAGGTATTACCTTACTATAGGTATCTGTGCTAATTAAAGGGGTGATCATGTAAATAAAGCTCAATCACTGCATGCTTTGCGTTTTTATTCTTCACCTTTTTAAGATCTCTGCTTGCTAGATTTACATTCAGAGGCTAAAACCCTATATTGATTTAGGTCTCCTCATACAGCCGAGGTTTTGACACAATTTATTAGTGTAGGTAAGTGCAATCACCCTGGAGTTCAGGTCAGGTTAGGGTTACTAGACGGATGCCTTGTAACAAACCATCAGCTGTATGGAAAGGACTAGCTCAGAATAAGGTTTAGCCCTGAATGTAAACAACAACGTTTCCATTCGCTGACCGCAAGCAGACATCTTGAAAATGATGTGGAACTAGAACACAAAGTATATGAGAATGTTACAAATATATAAACTCCTAGAACAATGTGATCATGGGCTAAGACGTGTCCACAAGGGGCACCTTCCCTTTCTTAACAGTTGGGCCACTCCAAAATTAGTACCATACAGAAAAAACGGAGTACAAAGCCATGTATATAAAAGTGTAACAATTTTATTAACATGAAGGTTTAGACAAACAATTAAAAGTTGGTGTCAAAACAGAGAAGACTTTAAGTGTTCGCATGTCATATCGGAATAATAGGGCCTATGACGCAAAAGAGGTATACTGTAATCTCCATATTGGAAATATAAACAATAGGTGGTGGCGTGGCCTGAAAATGGCAATGCCCTATCCTAAAGTGCAAGTGCATATAATTAGGAAAAAAAAACAGTCCATATAAAGATAGGGGAAACCAGTGATATCAGGGATAAAACAGCACCTTACCCATCTCAGTGGTCCTCAAAGCCTGAATGACATGTGCAGGACCCCAACGCGCGTTTCGCCATCAGTGCTTCTTCATACATACCCCCTGAGGAAGCACTGATGGCGAAACGCGCGTTGGGGGTCCTGCATTGCCATTTTATGTCATTGCCATTGATAGGGCATTGCCATTTTCAGGCCACTGCACCACCTATTGTTTACATTTCCAATATGGAGATTACAGTATACCTCTTTTGCATCATAGGCCCTGTTATTCCGATATGATATGCGAACACTTATAGAGTCTTCTCTGTTTTGATACCAATTTTTAATTGTTTGTCTAAACCTTCATGTTAATAAAAATTTTATACTTTTATATACATGGCTTTGTACTCCAATTTTTCTGTATGGTATATGACAATGTTGCATAGTTTTTTTTTACTATACAATGGTTCATCTTTATGTGGGACTGGACAAGCCCTTTAAAGGATTATTCCCTGTCCATACGCCCTATTAGGGAGTTTTATATGGTATACGTGCAGCTTTCCCTGGCGACAACAGACGATCGATGGGGGTTTCAGCTGATGGCAGGGTTCTCATTTAGAGACGCAGTGGTTGAGATAGGATCTGAGCTTCCTGCAAATATGAATACAGGTTATGAAATTTAACTCCTTGCCGCCACAGTCATTTTTTGGATTTAAATTTTTCTTTCTTCCTTTGTACCTTCTAAAAGCCCTACTTTTTTTTTGGGTCGATAAAGCCGTATGAGGGCTTGATTTTTGCGGGACCAGTTGTAGTTTTATGGCACTATTTATTGTACCATATAATGTACTGGGAAATGGAGAAAAATTCTATGTGGGGTGAAATGGGAAAATATATTGATTTCTCCATTGTTTTTTGGGCTCTGTTTTTACGGTGTTCACCCTCCAATTAAAACGGCATGATTACTTTATTCTGCGGGTCAATGCGATTACGGTGATACCAAGCTTATAGGGCAGGTTCAGACATGGCGGAATTGAGGTGGAATTTCGCTGTGGACAGTCCGCAGTGGAAATCCGCAGCAGACATTTTTCTATTACCTTCTATGGCTTTTTAGGTAACTTAGTGCTGACGTTGCGGAAAAAGTAGTTGCGGAAAATAGGCTGCAGTGCAGAATTATCATTCCGCATCATGCTTGGCCACCACCGGAGAAGCAGTGGATTTTCACTTCGGATTTCAGCCTTTGCAACCTCTTCAAAGGCTGAAATCTGCGGCAAGTCCGCTGTGATATCCACAACGTCTGAATTACCTGTCAAGTATGCAAATTTTGCTGCAGACTCGCTGAGTAATTGCCGCAAATTTGCAGCAAAATCTGCAGCGTGAAATTTCTGCCACGTCTGAACATGGCCATATAGTTTTTAATGGTCCCATTTTGGGGTACATTCAAGTTTGTGATCACTTTTTATTAAATGAAATTATCGGAGATGAGGTGGCCAAAAAACGGTGATTCTGGTGGTTTACATTTTTTTTTCACTGCGTACACCGTCCATGTAAAATAATGTTACATTTTATTAGAGGATTTCAAATAGCTTTTTAATTGTTTTTTATTTTAAAAAGATTTAACTTTTTGAGATACAGCTTCTTTGTATCCTGGATACACAGTAGCTGTATCTTGTGCTCAAACCCGAATCCGTCAGGTCCGCGAGACTGGCGGCTTCGGTGACAGCGGGTCCTGCGTATCTCTGACACGCAGGATCCGCCTCTTATCGATTACATCTAAGTTCATGATCAGATCTGATCGATATTAGCTGGATCTAATGTATCAGAGACACGCAGGATCAGCTTTTAGCCGAGCCGTCAGCTCAGCTGAACTGATGGAATTAGCTTTGACAGAACTATACATCCAATATGTATACAAAACATATAGAAGCTGTATCTCAAAAAGTAAACGTTTTAAAGTTGTTTGAAATCAGATAAAACATTGATTTATTTAAAAAAAACGAAAAAAAAAACTCTTCATAGGTGTACTACTCATATACATGTATATGGGGGGTGGGAAGGAACAGTTGTCGGACAAAGGGATATTACCGATTCTATGACGTCTGTAGGCTCTAGGGCATATGAAAAGAGGTTGTCAGGATGAGACAACCCCAATAAATGTTTTTTTCTGGTGATACATACCCGGTAACATACAGTTTCCCAATTATAGGAAGTGATGTTAAATCAGCCATTGATATTATAAACTAATGAGGAACCCAACCCTTTTGTTCCTCGGAGCTGTCATTGAGGTACATTGTGACGTGTTGGCCCTACACAGCGCCGGACACAGTAACCAGGATTTCACTGTGTCACACAGACCTCTTATCGGTGCAGAGTCTGTTTTCCAAGTGATTCACCTGATACTAGAGATTACTGTATATTCCAATTTCCTGTCCCTTTTAATAATGTTTGCAGGAGTTATTATAACACTGAGCGCAGCGTCCTCGTAACATCTGGAGTCAGTAAAATAAACTCATAAAGACGGTCAATATATTCCCCTGCCATATCTCGTGTTCTCGTAATACCTTCCTGGCGACGCTTCCTCATTCATCCTATAATAAGAAATGTTGTATATAATAGATTGTGGGTTTGTAGCACATTGATGCTGACCATAGACCTAATAGTTTAAAGGGGTTATGTGTGGGGACCAAAAAGTATTAGCAGTGTAGTCCCTGCAGTATATGAGTACACTCGCTAATATACATTCCGGGCCCCCGTCGCACTGATTCTGAGATTTTCATAGATTTTTACAGCACTGGCGGGGGACCGGAAGTCTACTTGCACAGCCTTCTTTGATGACGATACGACTCTTCTTCATGTGACCGATCCTGCTGTACTCTATGTACAAGCAGTAGCAGTAGTACAGCGATTACATGGAATACAGCCGGGTCAGTCACGTGACGAAGTGTCGTATCATCATCAAAGAGGACTGTGCAACTACACTTCTGGTCCCCCATCAGTGCTGTAAAAATTGATGAAAATCTCATAATCAGCACGACGGGGGACCGGAATGTATATTAGCGAGAGTACTCTCATACTGTAGTGAGCACACTGATAATACTTTTTGGTTTCTACATAACCCCTTTAAGGACTAAACAACTAGTAATAATGATAAGTTCAGATCATTTTTAGGACAGGTGTAAAATGTGGGCATAAATCCCTATACCTTAAAGGGAACATTAGCGTGTATAATTTATTCTAGGGCAGGTATGGTTTTCATAATTTGTGCGCTGTGCCTTTAAGCTATGTTCTTGTGACTATCCTTCCCTAGGTGATGTTCCCAAGAAGTAAATGTATATTATGTTTGTTTTGCACTGTAATGTCTTTTGTGGCAGGTGAATGAATGTAAATAGGTACTGTCTCTTTAAGTCACGCGGAATCTGTGCTAACCTGCTTCTTCCCCGGTCTGGAGTGGCAGACATGTTCCTCCTGCTTTGTTCATATGCCACATGCTGATGTTGTTTTTACGTTGACATTTGTTGTGATGCTATGTTATTATGGTGCAGGACCTGTGGTCATGTGATGATGCTTTGCATTTAGTGATCAGCCTATTTTGGGCAATGACAAAGCAATATTTTTTTTATCATCGCATTTCAAATTCCATAACTTTTTTATGTTTCTGTAAAAATAGCCGTGTGAGGGCTTGTTTGTTGCGGGACAAGATGTATTCTTAATTTCACCATTTTGGGATACATATAATTTATTGATGAACTTTTATTAACGTTTTAGGGGGTAAACAAAAAAACAAAATTGCACCATTCTTTTTGGCGTCCTTTTATTTTTACTTAGAATTTTTCATTTATTATTAAAGGGTTATTCTCAAGATATATTTAGTGCTCATAGCCCTAGAATTCTATAAATAATCCTATTTCTAAATACCTTCTGTTATCTGTAGTGTAGCATTTAGAAGTTATGCCCTCCTTGCAACACCATCGCATATATTTTGTTGTGGTGGTCATTTCTATGGAAACGACCACCACCGCCGTTTGCATTTCCTTCCGTGCCTGCGCACACTCTCGCCGGTACCATTTTTTGGGGGTTTATGTAGCTAAAATAAAATGGGGCTAGTATCTAAAATTAGAAGACTTGTGGGGTAAGGGGGGATCGTGGCAAGCTAACGTACCATGATTGAAAAATCGGCGCTCGGTGGAGGCGTTCGGTGAGAGAGCGATGCTGTTATGACTGGTTGATTATAGCAGTATCGGGAGCGCGCAGATAGTCGAGCTTGTGAGTTTATTACAGTGTTGCTTGCTGGAGAAAAGTTTTAAAAAAAAGATAGACACACCCATGTTTTATGAAAGCTAGAAGAAGGAGTGGAATTGAAAAGAGAAGCTAGTAGAAATAATATTTTCATGAGAATAAATTGAAAAATTTCTATATTTTCGTATGTAAAACATTAAATAAAAGAGTGAACTTGGCAATAACCTTTTACTTTTTTTAGTCCCACTATGGGACTTCACTATGCGATCATTTGATTGCTTTATAAAACACTACAATACTTCTGTTCTGACGTGTATTATGCTGTCAGTGTAATAGTGGCAGCCATTCTAATCGGCATTCTGAAGGCAGACTTGGGGGCCTTTGTTAGACCCCCAGCTTCTATGGAAACCATCGGCACCCCGCAATTGTTTTGTGATGTGGTGACAGAGGGTGCTTCCTCCCTTTGAAATCACTTCGATGCTGCAATCGCTATTGACTGCAGGATCTAAGGGGTTAAATGGATGGGAACGAAGGTAAAAGCAATCCCGCCTGTTAGATCAAGTGCCCTGCTGTCTTTAGTCCGACATCTGCTCTAGCTGGCACGGGACACCCGTGCCGGACTTATGTCACAGCGCTGTGAAAAGGTGGTGCTGTGGCATAAGTTCCCCTAATTACCACCGTGAAAAGGCATATTGGCGGTCATTAAGGGGTTAAAGTCTGTGTTGTACATGACAAGCTGTTGTTCACAGGCATTCATGGTTGGCTCACTGTAATATCCGAATTCCCGGAGGCCACCCTCTGTCCAGTGGCAGGTCATTATAAGGGCGGTACGAGCGGCAGCCAAGGGCCCAAGGCTCCCAGGTGGCCCATGCCACCCGGCCCATAACATTTATGGGCCTGGTGGCACGGGCCCCCTCATGCCCGGTGGCGTCGCTAGCAGCGGAGGGGTCCCCCGGTGCTAAGCCACATTCACTTGTATCTGCATCCTCAAGACACAGATACAAATGAATACTATAGGCTGCAGGCCACGTTAGGCTTGCAGCCTATAAGGTGCCGGGAACACTAACTGCGCAGGCCAGCGTGATGATGTCACTGCATCACGCTGGTCTGCGCAAGCGTCCCGTCCGGAAGTTAAAAAAAATGTGGGGGGGGGGGGGCTGTGTGGGGATTGCTGTGTATCACTATATACAAGGGGGGAAATCTGTGTGGCACTATATACAAGAGAGCGGGCTGTGTGGCACTTTATACAAGGGGGGCTGCGGGATGCGATATCACACATAGACTAGAGTCTATGGAGGGATGCGTGAAGCGTGAAAAAACAGGGCATGTCCTATTTTCTCACGGACCCTTCACACGGTCCGTTGAAACAACGGCCGTGTAAACGGCCACATTGAATTATATAGGTCCGTGTGACGGTCGTTGTTTGAACAGCCATCACACCGACGTTTAACATGTTCGTGTGAATAAGGCCTTACAAGCAAATAAATTCAAATTTAGAAAAAAGGTTTTCATATATTCTCTAAATTTTGGTGTTTTTTTTTTACAAATAAACACTGAATGTATAAACTAAATTTTACCTCTAACATAAAGTACAATGTGTCACAACAAAATATTCTCAGAATCGCTTCGATAAGTAAAAGCATTCTTATTACCACATAAATTAACACATTAGATTTGAAAAATAAAGCTCTGTCAGGAAGGTCAAAACTGCCTGCAACGGCAATGGGTATCCATTGCATTTAGTGTTTATTGGCTCAACATGCCTTAATAGGACATTATAGACGAAATGGGCAGGTAAGACCGGGATCATACACAGAGGAGAAAATTGGGCCCACTCCTTTTTTAGACCCTCATGCCCCTTCACCTATGTAGTGCTAAATAGTGTTAACACCACTTCCAGTCCAGCAAGGGGGGTAGCCTGGATTTGGGTATTACAATTGGGTTCTGCTCCTTCATCCATGGGGCCCATAAATGATGGCAAATAAATAACTGCATATGACAGTAGAGTAGAGGAGAAAATCGCATGAGAATTTCACGACCAGGTTCTCCATAAACGGGTTCCAATAGGTGCAAATTGGGTGAGGGGGTATTTAAAAATTTGCAATGGTACCCAGAAAAAAAGCACTCACTGGCCGACATTTACTAAGACTGGCGTATGTTACTCCTGTCTAAGTAAAGGAGTAAGTTGGAGTAACATATTTGTAACATGGTTTGTGGGGCCGAAAAAAGACTTGTCCATCCAGTTCAGCCTATTCTCCTGCAAAGTTGAACCAGAGAAAGGCAAAACCCCCATGAGGCAAAAGCCAATAGGGAAAATATTTCTTCCTGACTCCAAAATGACAATCAGAATAAATCCCTGGATCAACGACCCATCTACAGTAATCTAGTAACCATAACTTATAATATTATTACACTCAGGAAAGACATCCAGGACCCTCTTGGGACCTCTTTCAGTGCATTTACGATAACAACTTTCCATAGTCTCACTGCTCTTACAGTAAAGAATCCGCTTCTATGTTCGTGTAGAAACCTTCTATCTTCTAGACGTAGAGGACGTCCCCTTGTTATAGTTACAGTCCTGGATATAAATACATCATGAGAGAGATCTCTGTATTTCCCTTTGATATATTTATACATAGATGATCAAAATTAGGGTTATTTCGTTTAGAAAGGAGACAACTGAGGGGTGACCTAATAACTTTCTGGGTACTGTAGTCCACCAAATTCCATTTATTACTTTAGTTGCCCGCCTTTGAGCCCACTCAAGCTCTACTATGTCTTTCTTGTGCAGTCTGACTGGTGATTTATGAAGTGGTAGAACTATGTTCTTGTCATGATAATCTATGCCCCTTGAAATGCACCCCATGACCTTATTTACCTTGGCAGCAGCTGCCTGACACTGGTTGATCACTAAATGATTTGCTGCAAATTTATTAAATGTCTCTTAATAAATTTGGCGCATTTGGGACTTTCTTAAAATAAAAAATATATGATCTACGCCTGCTATGAGCAAGTTTAGATCCGCACCAAAATTTGCGCCATTTTTTGGTTTTATATTTAACAAATTTTTGTCTTCTTGGAGGTCATGTTAACTTTTCTCGCCACTTATCAATTTTGGCAAGTGCCGAGAAAAGTCAAAATTTTTGAGGTAAAGTTGTTGTACTCTATGAATTGGGACTTTTTGCCGCAGTTTATGCCAAAAACGGTTGTCAACTGCATTGTAAATGTGGGCCACTGTGTCTGGTAACAAGCCAAAGGAGCGGAAGGCCCTGGCTCAAGCTGGTCTTTTCCCCTTGGCGGTATTAATCTGCTCAGGGCTTCCTGTCTCCATCGGCATTGCATAGTGGGGTATTGATCTGTGGGTACTTTGTCGGGAAGGGAAAGAGAACAAGTGTTGGGCCCTCTTGTCCCCATGTTGATTATTGCCACATGGCCCCATTTCCTCTATCTACACCCCTCCCAGACACTTGTAGTTATGTCCACATTGTCCCCTCAGCTGATATATTCCAGGCTCCTTAAATCTGTCCATATGGAGAGTTCCTTTTCTTTTGTCACCCTCAGGCACAAAAAACTGAGCACGTCAGGCTGTCATAGGGAAAAGCAAACACTGTTCAGTGACTCACATCCCCCTATCTTTCTCTTCTTTCTGAGATGAAGGTGATAAACAGTGACAGAGAGCAGCCTAGACCGTCTTATTAACCCTCTCTTCCCATGACGCACATGCCCGCTGCAGGGCAAAATCTGGAAGGTTTACAATGAAGCGGCTATTGGATGGAGTCTCTGATCTGGACTGACACAAGATAGAGAACAGCATCGCTCCATCAATAGGACATTACCTCAGAAGGTGTACACAAGGTAAGATCACATCCTTATTGCTCTGCAAAGCTTCGAAAAGTGCACAGAAGGGTTTATAGGATGAAGGTGGGAGTAGTGATGGTGGTGGGGGTATGCAAGAAACATGTATTCTACGGTTTAATGGAAAAAGTTGGCGAAGAAAATGAAAAAAAGGGCAGGCATCTAGGGATAAATGCGTTGACTTCCAACGAAACAGATGTAGCAGAGCTGAATTTGTCATTAACTCTTTAGAGCTGCATTGTTTGTGCTCACCAACATCTGTGCTATGTGCCTATGTAATTCCATTTGTAATACATAAAGAAATTCAAGGCCAATGACGAGCTCGACTCTGCTACATCTGTATACAGGTGTTTCTTACTGATCTATATAATAATTTTTATCTGCTTTCTTGAGAATCAATATCCTAAGAGTATAGTCAAAGACTGCGCACAATGCTATATTAGTATGTAACAAATGATGGTATATTATACAGATGTAGCAGTGCTGAATTTGTCTTATAATTTTTCGGGGTTTGTATTGTTTGTGCATTGTGATGACTAACTGGGTTAAGAAAAAGGAGTAAGTCCCATGTAAAACCTTAGAGAACAGATTGGGATATCCTGGGAGTTATACCAGATGTTTTGTAATATAGTGAAAGACAGGGGGGAAAAATTGGGTTCCAGATACAGATCTTTTGAAACTAGGTCTATTACTCAAGGTTCGGAACAAGTGGTGGACGATGGCCTCATTGTAATATTAGCAGGGGTGTGGTGACAAGCTGCCATAGACCTTAGATATTTTTCCGCTTATTCAGCCGATAGTTAAATGTCTATGGGGGTTGCCAGACAATCCCTGTGTTTGGGGGATACATACATCAGGAAGATTGTATATTACCTATCTGGTGCTATTATATTCCGTTCACCTCATCGCTGGAAGCAATGTGGAATGGGAGTTAGGTAAGTCTTGTATTCGTTTATTGTATTTTTGGGCACTATAGGGGGCACTATAAGAGCACTATTATTAATGGGGGCACATTTACCAATGGGGCACTCTAGAGAAGCTTTATTACTAATGGGGCACTCTCATGGAAGCGCTATTACCATTTGGGGCATGCTGGGGAAGTTTTATTACTAATGGGGGCATCTGTGGGAACACTATTTCTAAAGGGGGCACCATGGAGAAGCACTATTACCAATAGGGGCACTCTGGCACAGTTACTTTTTGGGACACTATGGGGAAACACTGTTACTAATAAGGGAAATCTGGCACCGTTCCTTTTGGGGGCACTATGGGGAGCACTATTTCTTTTGGCAACACTATGGTAGGCACTATTACTGTTGAAGGCAATCTGGTTTGCACAATTACTTTTGGGGCACTGTAGGGGAGCACTATTATTGCTGGGGGCACTCTGCTTGGCACAATGATATATTGGCTGGGCAAATATAATTTTCTAGGCATTATTGCTGTTAGGGCCACTGTGAGCTTGGCACCATTATTTTTGTTACTATATTACTGTCAGAAGCACTAAACGGGAAAGAAAACGCCTCCAAGCTGAGAATACATCACATGTGAGTCACTGAATTTAAATATGTATTCAGTGTGTGTTCACTATCTTGTGATACATGTGATGGTCCCTGTATAGTACCCGGTATTATTTATTAACTGTATGAACATATTATCATATGTAGATATGTGTTTATGACAGGGGCAAATTATTTGGGGGCAGGGCTGATTTGGGAGAAACATTTATGTATTATAGTATTATGTTAGACTCGGAGTTCACATTTTATTCCCACACTGTACCGGATATACAGTACAACTGTCCGCACATAAAGAAAAAAGCAGTTTTAGTTATTGTCACTGTCACCACTCTGTGTAGCTAAAGTCCTCCGGCGTCCTCCCTGTCTTTTCCCGTTTCGGCGTTTGCAATGAACGCTTCTTCTCTTTGACGCTTGGTCTACAGATGCCTCCGAGTGCCAAACAGACTGAGACTGCGTCGTTCCCCTTTCTATAGCACATTAGCTACTGGAGCGCCCCTGATCTTTCCTGGAACATCTTCATGCTAGATTGCGATCTCCGCATGTAGGGGGTTTGTAGCACATCAGCAGCCCCCATGCATTTGTGGGGGCTGCTGATGCTTGTGATGGCATCCGGAGGCCAGGCAACGGCCTCTGGGTCTGCCATGTATGGAAGCCTATGAGGATCAGCCTGTCTGATCCTCGTAGACTAACTGTCAGAGTGACTGTGACGTCACACTGACAGTTGGAATACGTTACACTACCTAGGTAGTGTAATGTATTCTAGCAGCGATCAGAGCTGAAGGTCAAAAAATGAAAGTGTAAAAAGTAAAAAAAAAGTTAATAAAAATGTTTTATAAAAGTGTAAAAATAAAAGTTTTTGTTTTCCTATAATAAGTCATTTATTATAGGGAAAAAATGAAAACGTTAAAAAAAAGTACACATATTTGGTATCACCGTGTTCATAACGACCCAAACTATGAAACTATAATGTTAATTTTTCCACACGGTGAACACCGCAAACAAAATAAACGGAAAACTGCCAGCATCGCTATTTTTTGGTCACCACCCCTCCCAAGATATAGAATAAAAAGTGATCAAAAAGTCGCATTTGCCCCAAAATAGTACCAATAAAAACTACAACCCGTCCCGCAAAAAACAAGACCTCCCACAGCTTTTTTGACGAAAAAATAAAAAAGTTACGGCTCAGAATAGCGTGTCTCAGAAAATAAATTATTTTATAGAAACGTAATTTATTGTGCAAACGCTGCAAAACATAAAAAAAACTATACACATATGGTATCGGCGTAATCATACCGACCGGCAGAATAAAGTAAAACGTAATTTATTGCGCATGGTGAACGCTGTAGGGAATAAAGAAATTTGGTCACCTTAGCTCTAAAAAAGATCCTGTGGAGTCAAAATGCTCACTATACCCCTAAAAAAATTCTTTGAGGGGTGTAGTTTCCAAAATGGGGTCACTTTTGGGGGGTTTCCAGTGTTTTGGTCCCTCCGGGCGTTGCAAACCCGACATGGCACTGAAAACCAATCCAGCAAAATCTGCGCTCCAAAATCCAAAAGCCGCTCCTTCCCTCCTGAGCCCTGCTGTGGGTCCAAACATCAGTTTATGACCACGTATGGGGTATTGCCGTAATCGGGAGAGATTGCTTTACAAATGTTGGGGTGCTTTTTCTCCTTTATTCCTTGTAAAAATGAAAAAATTCTATGTTTCCACAGAAAAATAGGTGATTTTCATCTTCACAGACTAATTCCACTAAATTCTGCAAAAAAACTGTGGGGTCAAAATGCTAACTATACCCCTAGAAAAATGCCTTGAGGGTGTAGTTTCCAAAATGGGGTCACTTTTGGGGGGTTTCGACGGTTTAGGTACCACAAGACCTCTTCAAACCTGACATGGTGCCTAAAATATATTCCTAAAAACAAGAGGCCCCAAAATCAACTAGGTGCTCCTTTGCTTCTGAGGCCGGTGTTTCAGTCCATTAGGACACTACGGCCACATGTGGGATATTTCTAAAATCTTCAGAATCTGGGCAATAAATATTGAGTTGCGTTTCTCTGGTAAAACTTTCTGTGTTATAGATTTTTTTTTATTACAAATAAATTTAGGCAAAAAAAAAGAAATTTGTAAATTTCACCTCTACTTTGCCTTAATTCCTGTGAAACGCCCAAAGGGTTCAAATACTTTCTAAATGTGGTTTTGAATACCTTGAGGGGTGCAGTTTTCAAAATGGGGTGATTTATGGGGACTTTCTAATATAGAAGGCCCTCAAAGCCACTTCAGAACTGAACTGGTCCCTGAAAAAATGGCCTATTGAAATTTTCTTGAAAATGTGAGAAATTGCTGCCAAAGTTCTAAGCCTTGTAACGTCCTAGAAAAATAAAAGTACGTGACAAAAAATGATGCAAACATAAAGTAGACATATGGGAAATGTAAACTAGTAACTATTTTGTGTGGTATTACTATCTGTTTTACAAGCAAATACATTTAAATTTAGAAAAATGCTAATTTTTGCAAATTTTTGCTAAAATTTGACGTTTTTCACAAATAAATATTGAATTTATCAACCACATTTTTTCGCTAACATAAAGTACAATATGTCACGAGAAAACAGTCTCAGAATGGCTTGGATAGGTAAAAGCATTCCGGAGTTATTACCACATAAAGTGACACGTGTCAGATTTGAAAAAATCATCTGTGTCCACAAGGCCAAAACAGGCTGTGTCCTAAAGGGGTTAAGGAAAAAACTCAGGAGTGCAATCCACGCCCCCATGTTATTACAGTTGTATCTTCCTCCCGCCCACAGCTCCTGTCCATAACATGGCCAAGGATGGAAGAGCAGGTGACTAGTAACGTCACTCCATACTTTCTATTGTAACACACTGCGTCCAGGAAACTAGTGCAGGTGCAGTGTATTACAATGGAGGATGCAGAGTAGTCTGATAGCAGGCCATCATTACTTATCACCCAGGGGACCATCAAGGCCTGTGATTGACTGGTCAAGTCCAACCAGCTAATCACAGCAAGCCTGTCCTAGAACCCATCACTGTGCCACAGGGCACAGTGAAATTGTGGTGATTGATGCTGTCTACGACCAAGAGAGAGGTGACGGGGGTCCCACCACGGCGATTGCTGCTATTGGTTGGTCTATACGGACCAACCAATCGCAGACACAGCATCGGTTCTAAAATAATGTTCACCGCTCTGCCCGTCAGATTCTGGTCAGGAACTGCGGGCAAAGCAGTGTATACTGAGCTGTGTGGCCTGTGCTGACCTATGTTGGTGATTGTAGTGGCGATCTGCAGCTGCCTTCTCCTCCCCGTCTCAATGTTACAATGTTATCTATCTATCTATCTATCTATCTATCTATCTATCTATCTATCTATCTATCTATCTATCTATCTATCTATCTATCTATCTATCTATCTATCTATCTATCTATCTATCTATCTATCTATCTATCTATCTATCATCTATCGAGGTATTTTTCTTTTTCCATTTTTACACCCACATGGTCTACCTGTGTGCGTCCTGTGGCTGCGGAACGCTGATCAGTGATGCAAATCACTGATCAGCATCTGTGCTGATTTTTTGGAACAGGAGTTTTTTTTAAATACCCTATATAATTTTTTCATATTTTTACACTCAAACCACCACCCGGTGTGCGTCCTGCGACCATTGAGCGCTGCTCATAGTTCTGTTGAAGGTTGATGGTTTTAAGTTTTTTTTTGCGTTATTTGTACATGGCATCATCTCCCTGTGTGCGTACTGTAACCACTGTTTAGCAATGCACATCCCTGATCAGCATCTAGGCTAGTTTTTTGGCACAGGTTTTTTTTCTGTCTTTTTTTAATGTTGCACATAAACCATCACCCTGTGTGTGTCCAGCGGCCGCTGAGCGCTGATCAGAGACGCACCACATCAATAATCAGCATCTTTGCTCTTTTAGGTGCAGGTACTTTTTTTTCCTTTAAAAAAGTAAATAAAATAAAATCTAATAGTAGTTAGGTGTAGCTAGTGGGTAGATAGGTAGGGTGTTAGGGTAGCAGATGTTTAGTTTACCTGATGACGTTCGGACTTCCAGTTTGTAAAGAAAAAATTATATAGCATTTTAGAAAGTTTTTAAATTTTTTTTTACTAATGTATAGTATGAGAGTTTGAGCGTCAGTAAACGACGTTCAGTTTTTTTAAATTTTTGTACGGAAATTCGTTCAGTACATTTTATATACGTAGCTTTACAGTGTAAGTTTAGTGTACATTTGCTGTAGTAACTAATATACAGCATTAGAGTTTTAGTGTCAGTCACTTAGCCCTTATTCACACGACAGAGTTCCCGTAGCTTCTCCTGTAGCGTAATTCCCGGCCATAGAGTCGGGGATTCCGCTTCAGAAGTGAGTGACGTCGCTGTGTCCATATATGGACAGTGTAGTCACTCACTTCTCCTGCAGCGGAATCTCCAATCCCCGGCCGGGGATTGGGGATTCCGACTCCTACAGGGAGCAAAAAAAGACCCTCCTTCTCCTCACATGCACTCTGCACTGTGAGGAGGAGAGAGAGCGCGAGCGACGGAATATCACTCGGGACACATTCAGGTGATGGCCGTGTATTACCCAGCCCCATAGACTTTTATGGGAGCCAGGCAGCCGGGTAAATGGCCGAAAATAGGGCATGTCCCATTTTTTGACGGCCAGGTTTCCCGGGGCGTCAAAAAATCGGTCGTGTGAAGAGCCCCATTAGGGGTCTATTGTTCCTGCTGCAGCCGGCTGACGGACGATTTATGAACGGCCGTTACCCGGCCGGGAAACCCTGTCGTGTGAATAAGGGCTTAAATGAAATTCACCCACTTTTAAAACGGACAGGGAAAAAAACAGATGCAAAACGGGTCAAAATCGGCCATTAAAAACGGCAACACGGCCCGGAACGGAATCGGAACGGATGCAAAACGGATGCAAACTGTTCGGGAAAAACGGCCCAAAACTGCCGATTTTATAGGCCGACACGCGAACCCTGTCGTGTGAATGAAGCCTTACGGATGTTAAGTTATCTTTTTACTGAAGTTCATTCAGAAACAAACATTTTTGGGGGGTTTTCAGTTAATTTTCTTTTACTGGTGTTGTATTACAGTTGTAGCTCTAATTTACTGTACAATTTTTTTTTTATAATACACTTTTTCCCGAACATATAGCACTTTTTTACCCGAACATATAGCGTTAGGGATAATTTATTAGTGTCAGGTCACTTTTGGAGTGATCCACTGTGCTGGTATCTTAGGGGCTCTGCAAATGCAACATGGCGTCCGCAAAATCTAGTTTTTCATTTTCATGGTCCAATTATAATAAATTCTATGAAACACCAATTAAGTAAAAATGCTCACTACACTCCTAGATAAATTCCGTAAGGTGTGTAGTTTCCAAAATATGGTCTTTTTAGGGTAATTTCTTAAAAAAAACCTGCAGAATCAGGGAAATAAATATTGATTTGTGGTTTTCTACTAACACCTGCTGTACTACGGAAAAAAATGGATTACAATTGAATTTATGCAAAAAAAAAATGAAATTAGTAAATGTCACCTCCACTTTGCTTTTAAATCCTGTGAAATGCCTAAGGGGTTGACAAACTTTAAAAATGCTGTTTTTAATACTTTCAGGGGTGCAGTTTTTAAAATGGGGTGATTTATAGGAGGTTTCTGACATATAGACCCATCAAAGCTACTTCAGAACTAGATTGGTCCCTGAAACAATAGGTTTTGGAACGTTTGTTAAAAATGTGAAAAATTGCTGCTAAATTTATAAGCCTTGTAACATCCTAGAAAAATTAAAGGATCTTCCAAAAAATTATGTCATCATAAAGTAGATATATGGGAAATGTTAATTAGTAACTATTTTGTGTTGTATTACTATCTGTCTTGCAAGCAGAGAGTCAAATTTATAAAAATCTAAGTTTTACAACTTTTAATTTTGGTGTTTTTCACAAATGAAAAACCAAACTTTACCTCTAACATAAAATACAATGTGCCACGAGAAAAAAAAAATTAGAATCACTTTCATAAGTAAAAGCATTCCAAAATTATTACCACATAAACTGTCAAATTTAAAAAATGTGGCTCTGTCAGAAGGGCCAAAACTGCCTGCGGTGGTAAGGGGTTAAATAAACATTAAACTCTAGAAATGAGTGCTAAAAGTAAACAGGATAAAAATTTGCTTACAGGGTTTGTCAATTTGTAGGAACTTCGGCATAGAAATGCCTTCCGTGTAGAAATCCAGAAGAGAATAATTTCTAATCTGTTCTATTTTTTGCTGGTGAATGACTGAGGGTTGGGCTTAACAACAGGTGGGTTTTATTAATGTGTGTCCTACTGCAGACAGTGGGGGGGGGCTCCTGATGCAGGCAGTTGTCGATTAGTCAGACACTGGACATTGAGAAGGAGGTAAATGGCTGATCTCCTGGGACACATAAAGTTAATGTCCACCCAATAGGTTGCCATAGCACCTGGGGGCCTAACATTGGCCCCTAGGTCTGCCATGTAAAAGAACATATTGGGCTCTAGGGCAGCGATCAGGAAATTGAATATTCATGTTCCATAAAGGGACGAAAAAAAGTAAAAAATAAATACAATAAGGTTTTATGGAAAAAAAAATCTTTACAAAATGCTTTGTAAAACTTA
The DNA here is from genome assembly GCF_050947455.1 of Rhinoderma darwinii. Classification (NCBI taxonomy): domain Eukaryota; kingdom Metazoa; phylum Chordata; class Amphibia; order Anura; family Rhinodermatidae; genus Rhinoderma; species Rhinoderma darwinii. Next base: position 382,313,899 of record NC_134689.1, on the reverse strand, counting down.
AAAATAAAAAAATATACATAATTGGTATCATCCAGAATGACCTGTACTATGAAAATAAAACTTCATTATTCACGGTGAACATTGAAAAAAAACATCTAAAAAACAAGGCCAGAATTAATGTTTTTTGTTCATCCTGCCTCCCTAAAAACGTAATAAAAAGTGATCAAAAAGTTTTATGTAGCCCAAATTAGTACCAATGAAAACTTCAAGTTGTACCGCAAAAAATAAGCCCTCACACAGCTATGATGACAGAAAAATAATGATGTTCTGGCTCTTAGAGTGCGGCGACACAAAAACAAATTATTTAGTAAAATAATGTGTTTTTATTGTGCAAAAGTATAAAAAAAACTTCTAACTATATAAATAACGGTAACCTCCTTCTAAGCAAAGCTCAAAACACAATGGCGGTATTGCGGTTTTCTTTTCCACCCCCAAAAAATGTATAAAAAGTATACAATACTTGTATGAAGCCCAAAATGGTGTCATTTAAAAATACAACTTGTCCGCAAAAAACAAGCCCTCATACGGCTACGTCATCGGAAAAATAAAAAAGTTATGGCTTTCGGAGTGCAGAGATGAAAAAAACTAGGTTAAACAAAGATCGGCAAGAGACCAGGGAAGCGTTGGCACAGGAGCGGCAGGGGATTGATAAGGTGAGTATTACTCCTTTTGTCATTTTATACCATTGTCAGCTGTTTGTAAAAAATTTCATGGGGCTTGAAAGTCCCTTTAAGAATAATTTCAAGAGGTTTTCCCACATCAAACTACTTAATCCTGTCTCCTCTTTCTTTTTGAAGGGTGTTCCCTCAGTTACTATGATGGAGTGTTACCCATGCAGGTGGCTGAATGAGAAAAGGGGCTCCCGAGAGGTGGTCCTTGTGGTGGTTTTTGTAGCTCTTCTCTTGGATAATTTGCTTTTCACAGTGGTTGGTATGTTTATCTCTCCTGCTGTTACTTATGTTCATTAAAGGGGTTCTCAAATTTCGACAACCCCTGTCCATATGTCATATTGGGGTAGATGGACTTCATAGAGAGGGTCTTCCACTTGGGACCCCCTTTATAAGCCAGAATATAAAGGAAGTGCTGCTCTGCCAGACCCAGCCTGCCAGTCATTTGAATGGTTGCCATGTAATGCTATAGTTCCCTATGCCGCTGCAAGGGAAAAGGGTGTCCAAATGTGGCTTCCCCCAGCGGTTAGAGAAGCCAGATGTTTCTATTTCTTTATTAAGAAATGAAAACTTTTATCTTCTAGGCATCATGAAATAATGGAAGTTCCTGGGCTAGCAAATGTATTTTATCATGGCACAAGCGCAGCAGAGCAGTTATATTGGATTCCTACTGAATTAAAAAGGGTACTGTCATCCCCTAAGCACTTTTCTTTGGTGCATTGGCGAGGGAATGGCATCTGTACCATTGGAATAGACTTTCACAGTGTGACAGGTGCCATTTTAATCAATTGCCGGCCATCTGGCCCTACGTTGGAAACTGTATATGTTGGAGGAATGTATTATAAATAAAACCGCAAGAGGCTCGATTCCGTTCAGTCTAAATCCTGACAGCCTGCTCTTTATTGGCTCAGTCTCCAGACCCTTTTCTCTTCTCGAGAAATTCACTTTCACAAGGAGAGGGTCAGGAGACTGAGCCGACAGGGACCTGGCTGTTAGGATTGTGACTAAACAGAAGCGAGCCTCTTCCAGAGTATTGTAATACATGCAAGAAAAAAGCGGTCATTTATTTTTTGCAGAAATTTTTTATTCCACATTCAATGCACAAAAAACGAAACACATGCAAAGCTGTCCACATCCTTTAAATATTACTTCCTATTGCTAACACTCTGTTTCCGCAGTTTTGTTAGGACGGCAAGAATATTGCATTATTCTTACTGTGAAAAATACCGGAACCGGATGGACTCCATTACAATCAATAGGATCTGCCAGGATTTGTTTGGAGCTATTCTAAAACGGATCCTACATAACTCATGCTTCTGTTTAGAACGGGAGCCATGACGCTATGGTGAACAGAGACTCAAAGGTGCCCATACACTTTAGATGACAGTTGGTGGGACCGGCTGACTATCTAATGAGGGATCGGCCAATTATCTAATGTGTACAGGGATGTCCCGACTCTCCCCAATGACAGATGTTGGGGGACTGAAGGATCGGGCATATTGTATTTTAACATGCTTGATCCTTTGTTCCTTCCCACAAGAGATAAGATAGGTATCTGGCAGCGGCTTATTTCCCTCTCCCCATTAAAAATATATGCACCAGGGGGAGTCAGGAAGAATTACTGATAATCGAAAGTGTAAGGCCTACCACCTACTGTGACTGTGTGCAGGACTGGTGGACTTTGAGGCTTCCCTGACTCCTGAGAAGTGCTAGTTTTGCGAGACTCATAGGTCCGACCTTTCTTGACAAATGACTGCACAATATCATCTTCTCAAACACTTCATGTCTAATAAATTATTTTCTCTGACTAGTTCCCATCATCCCAAGCTTCCTCTATGAGGCAGAACACGGGACAGAAAACACGTCTGTGGTTGTGACGTCTTCTAATTCCTCTTTTGAATCCATTCACTCCTTGTATGACAATTCGACGATATTAAGTGGCCATTCAAATCTTCAATGGATCACTAACAAAACCCAAGAAGCCCCAAACAACACCAGCTGCAACATGGAAACAAGCGTTCTACAAGAAGAGAATATCCAAGTTGGTCTTCTTTTTGCATCGAAAGCAATATTACAACTTCTAGTCAACCCTATAGTCGGACTCATTACCAACAGGTATATGGTTTTAGAGGGCTGGATGATATCTGCTTAGCTATTCCCATTTCCTATTCTAATGCACTTCTTATACTACTAGGGTTGGGTATGATCTGCCAATGTTCTGTGGATTTGTTATCCTGTTCGTGTCTACTATGAGTAAGTTATGTATTCATATTTTATACTGTATGTCCACAACGTTGTATATTTCCAGTCATAAACATCCTCAAATTGCCATTTTATGAACTATGAAGATAATGTAAGATAACATAATATTCCAATGCAGTATTATATATTTCCAGTACAACTTTCCCGATTCCTAGTACCTCAAATGTCTGAATCCCTCCAACTCGCTCTGGAGGACCTGGCATGTCTATGCATTACACAGAGAAGCATGATACAATATATTAGGGGAATAGAAATAGGACATCAAAGGCTGCCTCGCCTTCAAATAACAGTCTATGGTACCCAATAGGATTGCATTCAATTTAGCAAAAATCATAATTTGGCTAAAACGGGCCAAAACCATGTGTAAATGTAAATCTGGCCAAAGCCACTTATAAGCAATATGGATCCTGGCTGCTAATAGAATATATTGTTCAATTTTAAATTGAATAGGTTGACTCCATTGTTTTAAATGGGAACTTTGTAATGCTTAATTTCACCTATGGTGGCGCTGCAGGGAAATTGAACACATGCATCTGGGTTCCTCAACAGATAAAAGGTGATCGCTGGGGGTCCCAGCATCGGGACAACATGTGATCAGCTTATCACCAAGGGACCCACCTCATGAAAAGAGATTTTGCAAAGTGATGCTACTAGTGCAAAATAATATCTGCCAACAGCTGGACAGCCACATACAGGGGGCTTTAGAGCAACATGTTGCTGCCGAACCACTGGTTGGGGAACACTGGTCTAGAAGAACTGCTTTTTTTTTACATAGACTCACAGACTACAGTAATCCTATCACAGGACCGTGATCAGGAATGAGCGCATTATCCTTCCGACAGAAGGTATAGGCTGTGATATCCTTAGATGGTTTTCATCAACAAAAAATACTCTTTTTGTTAAAAATATGAATTGCAAAGAACAAGACTGAAAATGAGGCCACATTGCTAATACTGGTTCATCCCAGCAGACCTCCCATCCCAAAACACAAGGGTCTGCCTTCTGTAGCTCCCTCTAAATTATAGGACTAAAGATGGTATCACCGTTCATCCAGTTGCTGCCTTCTTTCTTTGCTAACACTGCATTGTAAGTGGTGAGGGGAACCCAATGTTCCCAATGCTAGTTCAAACAGCACAACAAAGGAAGATGGGATTTACTTGAGCTGGGCTTCCCCTTTCCTCAGTTCAATAGCAGTCCTTTATTTTACAGACACTATTGGCAGAGAAGGAAAATGCAGGGGTGTAACTAGAGTCCTATGGGCCCCATGGCAAGTTACTCAGAAGCGTGGGCCCCAGTTACGTTGCGAGTCTCAAAGACAAAATAGCTAAAAGGCAAGTTTCTATGTATGATAATATACCTCTGAAAAATACAGCCATAAAGTTACCAAATAATACGACTATCCACTATACAAGGAACAAATATCACCATACTGTTACTGAACAAAATCCAGTATAGCAAGGCCAATATTACCAATGATAAAACTATATAAAAAAAATACCACCACACTATGATCACATATTACCACCACATAGTGACTAAATAATACTACCATACTGTTACTGAATAATACCTTCACACCATGACCACATATTACTACTGCATAATGACTGAATAATACCATCATACTGTTACTGAATAATACCTCCACCACATTACCACATATTACCACAGCATAGTGACTGAATAATACCACAATACGCTTACTGAATAATACTGCCGCACCATGACCACATATTACCACCAGATAGGGACTGAATAATATAAAAATACTATTACTGAATAATACTGCCACACCATGACCACATATTCCCACTACACCGTGAATGAATAATATAACAATACTGTTACTGAGTAATACAGCCACACCATAACCACATATTACCACTACATAGTGAATGAATAATACAACCATACTGTTACTAGATAAAAATCATTTATACAAAGATCAATATTACCAGCATACAGTGACCATATAGTGGTAGATACCAGTTGTACACAGAGGCTTTGCAGACCATATAAGTGAATACAGTACAGTTGCATCCAGTGACTTACAGGTGACGTCTTCTCTGATTGGAGTCGTTCACTTGCCCTTTTCTTCTTCCTCTAGCCCAGACCACCATGATGAATTCTCCTGACCAGGAGTAATCTAAACAAAACAAATACATCTTTGGCTCCTCAATTTTCAGGCATGTAGCTTACTATAGTTAATGTGGGGCAGCGAGCCAAAGGTTCTCTTCTCTGCCATAGTAAGCAGAGCTTGCACAGGGGCCTGCAGAAACCCTTCCCCTGTGGGCCTTGCTGCACACCCTGCGACCGCTACACCCCTAGGAACATGCCAGATGCTGCAGATAAAAAAAAAATCTAATTCTGGATAACCCCTTTGCCATAAAAATACCTGTAACCTGACAATTCACACCACTGCCTCATTTCCCCCAGATCATATCTACCCAAGTGCACCATTTTTGCATATCTGTAAACTGTAATTTCCTCTTCTGTCTCTTCTAGTTTTTGCTTTCTCTGGCTCATACACAGTTATGTTCTTGGCAAGGTCACTGCAGGGAGTTGGATCCTCGTTTTCCACTGTTGCAGGTAATATTAATTTATTTTTGTTGCTTATATAGCGCCAACATATTTTATAGCACTGTACAGAAATATTGTCATCACTTGCATCAGTCCATATCCCAAATAGGCTCACAATCTAATTTCCTATCTCACACACACTGGGACTAATTTACCTATCTGTATGTTTTTGAGTTTTGGAGGAAACCCAGGCAAACGCGAATAACATACAAACTTTATGCAGATGGTGTCCTCGGGCAGATTCGAAAACAGTACCCCAGGGGGGTGCAAGGAGACAGTGCTAACCACTGAGCCAACCTCCTGTTTGTTACTTATTAACTATTGATAGATAATCTATATCTAAATTTGTGTCTTTTGGTGTCATTGGTAACTGTAAGCTTATAGTGTTTATGTAATGATGGGGGTAAGGAAACAGACAAGTGAGCCCTAATCTACCCGCCACTCAGTCCCTGCCTACTTGCAACGACCCGCCCTAGGCGACGGGGTACAACTGGGCGACGGTCCCTACGCTCAATAAGTGCATGACAGACATACAGACAAGGGTACACAGAAGCAAGGGAAAAGGGGCAGTTGCCCACAGCAACACCGTGAGCAACAAGAGTGGTGAACGAGCCGAGTCAAACCAGGAGTGTACGAGGTACCAAACGCAGAGCAGGAGAGTAGTGAACAAGCTGAGTCAAACCAGGAGTGTACGAGGTACAAAACGCAGATCAGGAGAGTAGTCAGTAAGCCAGGGTCAATATGAAGCAGGGTCAAATGGTACAAGAAGCTGCAGCAGGGCCAGGAAACAAAACGAGAAGAATCACAAGCAAGGAGGAACAGGAAAGGCAGGTATAAATAGACAGAGGGCGGGAGCTAGCTCCGTCTGGCCAGGCTGTGATAGGCTCTCCCACTCCTAAGCCTGCCATCCTGAGTGGTGGAAGATGGAGTCAGTCTCACAGACATAGAAGCAGGTGCAGACTGATTACCTATGGATGTGGATACAGAAGCTGTGCCTGGCAGATCCTTAACAGTACCCCCCCTTTTATGAGGGGCTACCGGACCCTTTCTAGATGGACCTGGTTTATTTGGGAAACGAAGGTGGAACCTCCTGACCAATACCCCAGCGTGAACATCCCGGGCGGGTACCCAAGTCCTCTCCTCAGGCCCGTATCCTCTCCAATGGAACAGGTACCGGAGGGAGCCTTGGACCATCTTGCTGTCCACAATCTTGGCCACCTCTAATTCTACCCCCTCAGGGGTGAGAACGGGGACAGGAGGTTTCCTCGAGGGAGCCAAGGACGGGGAGCAGCGTTTAAGGAGGGAGGCATGAAACACGTCGTGTACTCGAAAAGATGGGGGCAACTCCAGTTGGAAGGAGACAGGATTGAGGACTTCAATGACATTGTACGGCCAGGACAGGACAGGACTTTAAGGCGCAAGTTCTTTGACGATAGCCGCACCAGATCCCCGACCATAAACAAGGGGTTAGCAGAACGTCTTCTATCTGCCTGTGTTTTTTGTATGCTCTGGGACGCCTCTAGGTTCTTCTGAACCTGGGCCCAGACTGTGCACAGTTCCCGATGAACGACCTCTACCTCGGGATTGTTGGAACTATCAGGTGAAACGGAGGAGAACCGTGGATTAAACCCAAAATTACAGAAAAAGGGGGAGACCCCTGACGAGTTACTGACCCGGTTATTAAGGGAAAATTCGGCGAGGGGATTGAATGAGACCCTATCATATTGACAGTCAGAGATAAAACACCTTAAATATTGTTCTAGAGACTGATTAGTCCTCTCAGTTTGGCCATTAGTTTCAGGATGGAAGGCAGAGGAGAAGGACAGATCAATCTCCAACTTTTTACAGAAAACAAATTGTACCCCTCTGTCAGAAACAATATTGACAGGGACCCCATGGAGACGCAGGATGTGTTTGACAAACAAGGTAGCTAACGTCTTAGCATTGGGTCGTTTTTTGAGGGGCACAAAGTGGCACATCTTACTGAAGTGGTCTACTACAACCCACACCACCGACTTGCCTTGAGATGGAGGCAAATCGGTGATAAAATCCATGGAGATATGGGTCCAAGGTCTCTGGGGTATGGGCAAAGAACGTATTAAGCCCGCTGGTCGGGACCTGGGAGTCTTGGACCTAGCACAAACCTCACAAGCGGCGACGTAGGCCTTAACGTCTTTAGGCAACCCAGGCCACCAATAGTTTCTGGCAATGAGGTGCTTGGTAGCCAGGATGCCTGGATGACCAGATAGTGCGGAGTCATGATTTTCCCTAAGTACCCTTAGCCGGAATTGCAGGGGAACAAACAGCTTGTTCTCAGCAAGGTTCCCGGGAGCTGAACCTTGATCAGCAGCAATTTCAGAGACTAAATCAGAGTCAATAGAGGAAATGATTATACCTGGAGGCAAAATACAAGCAGGATCTTCCTCCGAAGGAGGGCTGGCCATGAAGCTGGCCATGAAGCTACGCGACAGTGCATCAGCCTTAATATTTTTAGACCCAGCCCTATAGGTAACCCAAAAATTGAATCTGGTAAAAAATAACGCCAATCGAGCTTGTCTCGGGTTAAGCCTCGGGGCAGATTCTAGGAAAACCAGATTCTTGTGGTCGGTAAGGACTGTTACCTGGTGCCTAGCCCCCTCCAGGAAGTGGCGCCACTCTTCAAATGCCCATTTAATGGCTAAGAGTTCGCGGTTGCCAATATCATAGTTACTCTCAGTGGGCGAAAACTTCCTGGAGAGGTAGGCACAGGGACGGAGATGGGTGAGGGACCTGGTACCCTGGGACAAGACAGCCCCCACTCCCACCTCGGACGCGTCAACCTCCACGATAAATGGCTCCATTTGGTTGGGCTGAACCAACACCGGGGCCGAGATAAAGCACTTCTTAAGGACCTCAAAAGCCTGGACAGCCTCAGGAGGCCAGCGGAGGAGATCAGCACCCTTGCGAGTGAGGTCCGTAAGAGGCTTAGCGATGACCGAGAAGTTAGCAATAAATATCCTGTAATAATTAGCGAACCCCAAGAAGCACTGTAACGCCTTCAGGGAGGCAGGTTGGACCCATTCCGCCACAGCCTGGACTTTGGCGGGTCCATGCGGAATTCATGAGGAGTGAGGATTTGACCCAAAAATGGTATCTCCTGCACCCCAAACACACATTTTTCGGTCTTCGCAAACAGTTTGTTTTCCCGAAGGACCTGGAGCACCTTCCTGACATGCTCAATGTGGGAGGACCAGTCCTTGGAAAACACAAGTATGTCATCAAGGTACACTACAAGAAATACCCCCAGGTAATCTCTTAAAATCTCATTTCTGAAATTCTCGAAGACCGCGGGAGCATTACACAACCCAAAGGGCATGACGAGGTATTCGAAATGACCTTCGGGCGTGTTAAACGCAGTCTTCCACTCATCCACCTCTTTGATGTGGATAAGGTTATACGCCCCCCGTAGATCAAACTTAGAGAACCATTGGGCCCCCTGAACCTGATTAAAGAGATCAGGAATCAAAGGAAGGGGATACTGGTTCCTTACAGTGACCTTATTCAAGTTACGGTAGTCAATGCATGGCCTAAGACCACCATCCTTCTTCCCTATGAAGAAGAAGCCAGCACCTACCGGAGAAGTAGAGGGGCGAATGTAACCCTTGGCCAGGCTTTCCTGGATATACTCTCTCATGGCTTCACGTTCGGGACAAGAGAGATTAAATATCCTACCCTTAGGGAGCTTAGCTCCTGGTACCAAATCGATAGCGCAATCGTATTCTCTATGAGGAGGTAACACTTCGGAGGCCTCCTTAGAGAAAACATCAGCGAGGTCCTGAACAAACTCAGGTAGCGTGTTCACCTCCTCAGGGGGAGAAATAGAATTAACAGAAAAACATGACGTCAAGCATTCATTACCCCATTTGGTAAGATCCCCAGTATTCCAGTCAAACGTGGGATTATGCAACTGCAACCAGGGAAGGCCTAAAACCAAATCGGACGATAATCCCTGCATCAACAGTACAGAGCACTGCTCCAAATGCATGGAGCCAACAAGGAGTTCAAAAACAGGGGTATGCTGTGTAAAATAACCATTAGCAAGAGGAGTGGAGTCGATACCCACTACCGGGACAGGTTTAGGCAAATCAATCAAAGGCATAGCTAGAGACATAGCAAATTCCACAGACATGATATTAGCAGACGACCCTGAATCCACGAAGGCACTGCCAGTAGCAGACCTACCACCAAAAGAGACCTGAAAGGGAAGCAAGATTTTATTACGTTTCATATTTACGGGAAATACCTGTGCGCCCAAGTGACCTCCCCGATGATCACTTAGGCGCGGAAGTTTTCCGGCTGCTTATTCTTACGCCTAGGACAGGTGTTCACTTGATGCTTGTCAGCCCCACAATAGAAGCAGAGACCATTCTTCCTGCGGAACTCTCTACGTTGTTGGGGGGACACGGAGGCCCCGAGTTGCATAGGTACCTCCGAGTCTTCCGTGGAAGAACGAAGCAACGGAACCTCGGGAGGCATCATGGGGGAGTCAGAGGAGAAAACACAAAAACGTTCACGTTGTCGTTCCCTGAGACGTCGGTCAAGTTGTACCGCTAAAGCCATAACCTGGTCTAGGGAGTCAGAAGAGGGATAGCTAACTAGCAGGTCTTTCAGGGCATTCGACAGACCCAACCTAAACTGGCACCTTAAGGCAGGGTCATTCCACCGAGAAGCTACGCACCACTTCCTAAAGTCAGAGCAATACTCCTCAACATGTCTCTTACTCCGACGTAAGGTCACCATCTGACTCTCGGCAAAGGCAGTCCTGTCAGTCTCGTCATAAATGAGTCCGAGAGCAGAAAAGAAAAGATCAACGGAGGAAAGTTCAGGGGCGTCAGGAGCCAAGGAGAAGGCCCATTCTTGGGGCCCTTCCTGGAGCCGGGACATAATTATACCCACCCGCTGGCTCTCAGAACCTGAGGAGTGGGGCTTTAAACGAAAATAGAGCCTACAACTCTCCTGAAAGGAGAGGAAAGTCTTCCGGTCCCCTGAGAACCGGTCAGGCAACTTGAGGTGGGGTTCAAGAGGTGAGGTGAGGGGCACTACCATGGTAGCATCAGGCTGGTTGACCCTCTGAGCCAGGGCCTGGACCTGTAGGGAGAGACCCTGCATTTGCTGAACCAGGGTCTCAAGGAGGTCCATAGTAGTGTGAGGGACCAGGGTAGAGTAGATATATGGGCTTGTGATTATGTAATGATGGGGGTAAGGAAACAGACAAGTGAGGCCTAATCTACCCGCCACTCAGTCCCTGCCTACTTGCAACGACCTGCCCTAGGTGACGGGGTACAACTGGGCGATGGTCTCTACGCTCAATAAGTGCACGACAGACAAACAGACAAGGGTACACAGAAGCAAGGGAAAAGGGGCAGATGCCCACGGCAACACCGTGAGCAACAAGAGTGGTGAACGAGCCGAGTCAAACCAGGAGTGTACGAGGTACCAAACGTAGAGCAGGAGAGTAGTCAGTAAGCCAGGGTCAATATGAAGCAGGGTCAAATGGTACAAGAAGCTGCAGCAGGGCCAGGAAACAAAACAAGAAGAATCACAAGCAAGGAGGAACAGGAAAGGCAGGTATAAATAGACAGAGGGCGGGAGCTAGCTCCGTCTGGCCAGGCTGTGATAGGCTCTCCCACTCCTAAGCCTGCCATCCTGAGTGGTGGAAGATGGAGTCAGTCTCACAGACATAGAAGCAGGTGCAGACTGATTACCTATGGGCGTGGATAAAGAAGCTGTGCCTGGCAGATCCTTAACAGTTTACTTAAGTTTATAATGTGCTCCTCAAGGCTTTAGTACAGCATTGTACCCGCAAAATCCCCATTCCCTGTTAACATGGCCAGAAGGTGCTACTGCTGTATATATGAACGAACGAACGAACGAACGAACGAACGAACGAAAGGAATAAGTGATAAGTTTGATTTACATGCATTGATCACAAATGGTCTTGTATTTTTTTCAATTGGACACTGTTTTGCCCAGGACTATGTCAGACATCTGTAATAATTTACCAGTGCCCAATAGACAGAAACATTACGTTTATGTCAAGCCATCAAAGGCAAATTCCAATCAAAACCCAAAAATTCACGTGACAGCAATTACCGCAACATCCTCCCAAAGTCACACGCACAGGGGTCCACGAAGCTGGGATCTGGGGTGTTGTTTGGTGGGATCCTCACACTGGAGGCCTGGTGATAACTTGGGATTTTCTTTCTCTGACTACTCGCTAGTGGAATTGCTAGACCCAGGCATGTAGTCTGAGGCTCTTGCCCGGTGACCTAGGTAGTGTCCTTTATTGCAGAGTGTTACTCACTGTCGTGACCAGTGCCCACGCTTCCCCTCCATTAAACCAGTGCCCAGAGGTGCCTCAGGTATTGTCATAGTCCAGAAACACCCCTGGCACTTACAGTTCACATAACAACTGGACTCATAGACCATACTGTGCCGCTTTGTTTCTGATCAGTGTACGGGCTCAAAAGAATGTCTGTGAATCTGTACACCGCACGCTTGGCTTTCCAAGCAAAGCTAATCAGAAACTAAGCGGCACAACGCTCATTGGGGCGCTTCTGCCGCTTCGTTTTAGCGATCAGTGTGGGTCTCAGTGCTCGGGCCCCACCGATCAAAACTTCTGACAAGTTGCTTTGACATATCAAAAGTTTTACAAAAGTTTAGTTATACTTTAAAAATGTATGGGTATTCATATGTTGGGAGTTATGCCTATTTTTATTGGTCAAGATTGGATGCCCACCAGTGACCATCATATTTTCTTCATGTCACAGGCAAGCACAAAGACAGTGAAAGCAGCTATATAGTTTAAGAAAACCACAGATCCCAGGGGAGTAGAGACTGAGGGGGTCAAAAGGTCTTTCTCCCTCATAGAAGACCAGTAATATAAATGATGTATCATAGTTACAGACTTTGCATTGGGGTCGAGGAGCTTCAAATGATGCCTCTGCCAGGACCCCTGTAAATTTGAGATGGGGGAGGCATGACTTATTGAGTTATATTATAGCATTCAGGTTTTTAATAGAGTAGGCTTTTACATATTACCCGCATTATAGCAATGGGGAAGGACATTGTAATGAATTTAGTAGAAGATATTTATACCCCTACTATGTGTATACAGCAGAAAACTCAATATAACTGGGCTGCAGTACATATAAGCAAATTACAATTGTTGTATGCTACCTGTGGGCAATAACTTAATGAACGACTTCCCTTGTTGTTTGTTCCACGGTCCTTGAAGAATATTATTAGCACGGTTATTGTATTACTGACAAAACTGATCCATTACTTCCCCGCATTGGGGTACATTACTGACATAGCTTATTGTACTGTTAGAAAAGTTACAATAATCACTTTCTATTGCATTGCTGGCCGTGTTTTTTTAACTATATTAACCAGTAAATAATTGGCGTTCGTCCTGTTTGTACAACCACTGCCCATACGCCCTATTGGGGCATATGAGTTGCCCTTAAATGGGGCTGAGCTGCAACACCAAGAACAGCTGGACATATGGACGAGCCACATTCTCGTGGTTTAATGCGTGGCACAAATGCCGTCCTTAATGCTGTAATCCCATTGCCATATCTACGACGCTGTATGTTCAGGCACTGCATGTACACCACAGAGCGCAAAGGGGATAATAGTTGCCTAAAAAGTTCAGAAGCAAACTTAAGACCAGGGGAGGCCACTGGTACTACCATCATTAATCATTTCTGCCTGATACAACTGTGATGCACCAATCTCTGACTATGGAGGTTGGCACAGAACCTTGACCATTTTTAACTAGAGGTGCTAAGGTATTTTCTGTATATAGTGACTAGTGTACATGTATCTACAGGTTTGGGGATGCTGGCAAATGTCTACACTGATGACTATGAAAGAGGAAAGGCTATGGGCATTGCACTAGGAGGCCTGGCGCTGGGTGTGCTCAGTAAGTACTATGGTCTGAAAACTTCATTAGTTCAATTGTGTGTTGACTTGTGGGTATTGCCTTCCTGGAAGTTTTCCTCTCTTAAATGTCCCTGTCTCTGCAGCTGGTGCCCCCTTTGGGTCAGTCATGTATGAATTTGTTGGGAAAGCTTCTCCATTCTTGGTGTTGGCAGTTCTGGCTCTGCTAGATGGAGGTAAGACGCTGAACTAGTACTACAACAAATTGCGATCTTATTAGGAATATTAGAGTTTAGCATCACACATCATTGTAGAATTTTTAAGTGTTTGGTCACAATTTTACAGTTTATATATTGTTCACCAAAACACTGACGGGTGAAGTGAATAACATTCATTATCTGGTTACAATGGTGCCGGTCAAGGGGTGGGATATATTAGGCAGCAAGTGAACAGTCAGTTCTTGAAGTTGATGAGCTGGAAGCAGGAAAAATGGGCAAGTGTAAGAATCTAAGCGACTTTGACAATGGCCAAATTGTGATGACTATATGACTGGGTCAGAGCATCTCCGAAACAGCAGATCTTTGTGGGGTGCTCCCAGTATACAGTGGTTAGTACCTACCAAAAATGGTCCAAGGAAGTTAATGCTGGCTATAATAGAAAGGTGTCAGAACATACAGTACGTTTCAGCTTGCTGCATTTGGGGCTGCATTTTAAGTGCCCGTGCTGACCCCTAACCACTACCAAAAGCGCCTGCAATGAGCACGTGAGGATCAGAATATGGCCTATTCTGATGAATCACATATTCTTTTACATCATGTCGACAGCTGGGTGTGTATGTGTCACTTACCTGGGGAAGAGATGGTACAAGGATGCATGGGAAGAAGACAAGCCAGCAAGTAAAGGCCCTTTTACACGGGCCAATTATCGGGCACACTAGCGTTCACACAATGCTCATTCCCGATCGTTGCCCTGTGTAAACACCATCGGCTGCTTGTATTGTTTATACGGCCGAAAGTATTATTATGTATGTGTTAGGCTGGGTTCACACAACCTATTTTCAGGCGTAAACGAGGCGTATTATGCCTCGTTTTACGCCTGAAAATAGGGCTACAATACGTCGGCAAACATCTGCCCATTCATTTGAATGGGTTTGCCGACGTATGGTGCAGACGACCTGTAATTTACGCGTCGTCATTTGACAGCTGTCAAACGACGACGCGTAAATGGACTCCCTCGGCAAAGAAGTGCAGGACACTTCTTTGCCACGTAATTTGAGCTGTTCTTCATTGAACTCAATGAAGCACAGCTCAAGATTTACGAGCGTCTCTGACGGCTCGCAAAATGCGAGGAAGAGCATTTACGTGTGAAACGAGGCAGCTGTTAACAGTCTGTCTTTTCACACGTAAATGCCTCTCATCGTGTGAACATACCCTAAACAGGGAGACATGCTGCCGACATGATAGAAATGCATGGGGACGAGCGATCGGAGTAACGAGCACTCTTCCTCATACTTGTGAAAGGAGCAAATGAGCGCCGATCAACAAGCTGTCTCATTGATCGGCGCTCGTTTACGTGGCCCACATCGAGTCGTGTAAGAGGAAACCTTAGGCTATATTCCATATACAGGTGTTGCCTGTGCAAAACTTATCCAGAGGTGACCATACAGTTTGTGTAAACCTGGAAATGACCAACGGATAAAACCCCTTTAATTAGTTTTAATGAAGATAGAAAGATTCAGTGCGCGTCCAATCTATCCAGCAATGTATGTCATGATGTCCATTAACCCCTTAACGACCGGCGCATAGTGTTTTTACGTCGGCCGTTCAGGGTAGTTCTTCTGAAGCGCCGCCTTTTCACGTCTGCACTTCAGAAGAACTTTCCCCGCATCGTGCGGGGTGCTGTTGAAGCCTGGGCTGTTAGTAACAGCCTCGGGCTTCAGGGCAACGATCGGAGACCACTAGCAGTGGTCTCCGATCATATTTAAAACCTCAGATGCGGCGCTCAATAGCGAGCGCCGCATCTGAGTTATTTTAGAAGAAGGGGGCTCCCTCTCTCACCCCACTGGCATCCCGCAGAGGCATGACCTAACAGGTGCCTGTCAGTTTTACACTGACCGGCAATAATACACTGCAATATAGAAGTATTGCAGTGTATTATAGTAGCGATCAAAAGTCTGCACAGTAAAGTCCCTTAGTGGGACTAAAAATAAAGTAAAAAAAAGTTCAATAAAGTTTGAAATAAATAAATAAATGTCCCAAGTAAAAAAAACAAAAAAAACACTTTTTCCCCTTACAAAATACTCTATTATGAAAAAAGTAAAAAGGTACTCATATTTGGTATCGCCACGTCCGTAACGAACCCAACTATAAAATGATTACATTATCTAACTCGCACGGTGAACGCTGTTTTCTGTTCATCCTGCCTTCAAAAGAATTTGATAAAAAGTGATCAAACAGTCGCATATGCTCCAAAATGGTACCGATAAAAACTACAAGTCGTCCCGCAAAAAAAAAGCCCTCCTACAACTGCATCAGTCAAAAAATAATAAAGTTATGGCTCTTAAAATATGGCGACACAAAAGCAAATAATTTTGAAAAAAAATTGTTTTTACTGTGTAAAAGTAGGAAAACATAAACAAATCCATATAAATTTGGTATCGCCGCAATCGTAACGCCCTGCTGAATAAAGTTATTATGTTATTTATACCACACGGTAAACGGCATAAAATTAAGATGCAAAAAAAATGGCGAAATTTCAGTTTTTTTTCCAGTACCCCACTAAAAAAGTTATTAAAAAGTTAATCAATAAATTATATGTACCCCAAAATGGTGCTATTATAAAATACAACTTGTCCCGCAAAAAAAAAGTCCTTCTACAGCTATGTCGACGGAAAAATAAAAATTTTATAGATCTTTGAATGCGACGATGGAAAAACGTTAAAAATTGCTCGGTCATTAAGGTTTAAAATACCTTCAGTATCAAGGGGTTAAAATGCTCTTCTTCGTCCACAGCTTTACAGCTCTGTATTCTGCGGCCTTCCAAGTTTTCTGCAGGGGTGAGTGTCATAAGAAAACATAATTAAACAAGCATGTGTACTAGATCCATACATTCATCCATTGTATTGTTCTTCCATAGACTATTCCACCGACACCCTACTTAACACTCCTCGGTGACCCTTACATTTTGGTGGCTGCAGGTAAGTTACAGCTGACCTGGTGCTGAAGTGATACAAAAATTAAAACCTATCAATGGCTGTATAACTCCGTCTTCAGTTTATATACATATTATATTCTTATGTTTTCTCTCTAGGGGCTTTGTGCATTGCTAATATGGCTATTGCAGTTATGGAACCCACTCTGCCCATATGGATGATGGAAACTATGTGCACTCCTAACTGGCAATTAGGTACATCCCAAACTGGTTCTCATGATCTTGTACATTACTACTGATAACTAAGGACATATTAGATGTTACATCATGTGGTATGTGGGTACGTAACAAACTGTTTCAGAAAAAGGGGTTCCCTGCGATCAGGTTGTGGGGTGTTTCCTGGTCACCCACCAGGTATTGTAAATGGTTGCGTGTTTTGCTCTCTCACCCTTTTGTGTGTCACCCGGTGACTGTCTTGGTTGTTTGTATCCTCCATTTCTGTATGGCTTCCCTAGCAATCAAGGAAACATAGCAGCCCTGCACTAAGGGGGGTTTCCCATTGAGCCCTGTATTAGTGCACAGATCAGGTGACCGCACTGGTCATGGTGATTGGTGCAGCTCATGTATAAAAAGAGGTTAGCGAGAAAGAAGGGGAGGAGTTAGAAAAAGGCGGGAAAGTGTGAGGTAATGACAGTTGAGGGAGTTAGAGTAACAATAGGTAGAAAGAAACTGAACATTAGAGTGTCTGGCCGAGTGTCTGAGAATCTAACACCACAAAGTGTCATCAAGTCAGAGGGACCTAAGAATAGGGTCTGAATATTGAGTGAATAAATGATATCCAGAATATACAGTTTAATTATCAAGTGAAGTCTGGTCATCCCTCTACCCCTTGTGGTAATTTGAGTGAATAGTCATCTTTGAAATAATATTTCCTGGTTATAAATATACACGTTACAAGCAAGTGATGTTTATGTTATAGCCAGTGCAAAGCGGTCTTAAAGGGGTGGTAATCATCTTAGGCCCCGTGCACACGACCGGAAAAATTGTCCGTAATTGCAGACCGTAATACGGTCTGCAATATTTGGACCCGTTCAGTACTATTGGCCGCAGACTCCTTTCTGTATCGTTACGGATGGGTGTTCGTGCCGTAGAAATTTTCCAAAAATTCTGGAACACGTCAGTTCTTTTGCATTTTCCGGCCCTACTCCATACATTGCATGGGAGCACGGCCCAAAAATGCGGGCCGTGATTGCGGGCATGGCCGTGTGCATGGGGCCTTATTCAATGGACTGATTTGCATGGACTTTGGACTATCTAGTTACTTTACAATACCCCCTTAAATAGTTGGGTCTAAGATACTCGGACCGTTGCCAGTGTACCGCAGAGAGAAGTCCGTGCGCGAATGGTAGCGGTGCCTCTGCAACGACCCGTGTAAGTGTAGCAGGGGTTAGGAGGGCATCCTCCACAAAGGAATCTGGTGCAACCCGTGACATAGGTGAATAAAGAGATTGGGATAAGCCGCGTGGTAGAGAGTGGCGTCTCTGTGATCTGTGGCGGCACTATAGAAGGCGGGACCTGTGTGTCCACAGATTCCTTTGACACAAATGGGCACGGTGGGAACTCCCGCGGAGGTCGAGTTCCCTGATCTTGGTTATTGACCGCTTTGCTGAAACTTATACGCTGCTGTTTAATAAAGAAGTTGATTAGTTGTTGTTAGTCTGCCTACCGTGTATCATAAATAAATCTACGTTACAAGCTGTAATCTTTTGGTGAACACAGCAGCAGGTATCAATTATGCTGCAGTGCCACCACAGGCAAAATTAAGTATTACATGGTTTCCATTGACACCAATGGGCTATCCGTGTAATACAGGGATGTGCCAGGTCCTCCAGAGCAAGAGATACTCTTTGTAGCTGCTCTCTGAAATCTCAAACCAGCTTTAGGGCTTTACATAAGCCATATTATAGCTCAGTTTTGTAAAGAGCTGTAATAGGGCTGACATAGAGGTACATGAGCCTTCTTCTGTACCTTTTTGGTCTTTGTACAAGGAAGCATTACTTCTAGGAAGAATATCTCTGTACACACAGAGTCGGATGAAGTCCATACAACAGTGTAGGCTCTGTGCCAGTATGCAGGAGCCCTTTTTGCGTGCCCAAGCCCCCCTTAATTTGGTGTATTAGTGGGTCTGAGCATACAGACCCCCCCCCCAGCAATGTTATTGTCGATCATGTCATAAGACAACTACAGGTGAAACTTGAACTCCCCCTTCTTCTGGCCCATGCAGTATGTTTTGTTGCCATCTTCACAATTTAGGAGAACAACAGGAAATTGATGTCTTTTTTGGATGACTGTTGTGTAGAACGGTGACTGCTCAGTATCACATTAAACGTCTCCTGGAAATCAAACCACTTAATCAACCTCCAGCCTACACAATCTCATTAGAGAACAGAATTCTCCTAAGGTTGTGCCTGTAATTATATCACTGTACACCCAGTTAGCTGAAAGGATTACACAGAGGTTGACAAATTTAACCATTTCTTCATTGACGGGTCTAAACATAAAAAAAATAATATTTTTCCCTACTAGATAATGAACTTAATAGATTTATCAGTAATATTATTAATGAAGACCAAATCATCATATCTGGAAGCCCAAATGGACATATATAAAGACTGGAAATGTCACAAGGACACTGAAGGTCAATGCTGGTTACAATATTCAGTACTTACAACCATCAGACCAAATAATTAGGCCATGAATGTGCAGCTTTAGGGTCCTTTTACACCAGCCAATTTTGGCCGTAAAAATTAGTGCCTATCGACGAGATAGCTCGTTGATCAGCGCTGGTTTGTTTCTTTTCAAAAAGGGCTATGATCAGTAATGTATGGGGACGAGCGATCGTTTCTACGTCTTAGTTTGGTTTATGGTGAGGCCAAATAAGCTGATGCCAGACGGGCTGTCTAGACTTAGATCCCCTGGCAACATGGGACCAGAAATTTTAAAATTTACGCATGCTTGATGTTTCTTTTACCCCACATTTGTTATCAAATGTACATTAGATCATTGAGCTTACCCATCATCATCAGCAGGTTCGACAGGCTTTACATCTAATGTGTATAGTCAGTTTAAGGGCTCATGCACACAGCAGCACTACGGCTCCAGTTTGTGCACAGTTATAATGTATAAACCGCATGTTTTACTTTAACAGGCTTGGCCTTCCTACCTTCCAGCATCTCGTACCTCCTATGCACCAACCTGTTTGGAATTCTGTCACACAAGATAGGGAGGTGGGTCTATTCTAGTTGTAGATATTCAGTATTTCATAAATTAACTAAAGACTCAATCATCAGCGTCTTCTTCTTTGTTTCAGGTGGTTGTGCACACTTCTCGGAATGATTGTTGCGGGAATTAGTCTGCTCTGTGTGAGTATACTTATAACTTGGAAGGTACTGGTTCGCCTTGTGGAGATCCAGCTGGTGTAAGGCGACTTACATGCAATGCTCCCTGGGAAGCTTATGCTAATTAGCTGTCCTCCAGGAAGTCTCTCTAGTGCCACCTATAGGTAGCTACCCTGTAAGTCAATGTCCAACCCATTAAAAAGCCTTGAAACATAACTAGGATTATGATTTAAGGAAATTGCATAAATCATTATTCCCTAATGTTGGAATCTCTTCCTTTGGCCAAGAGATTGACCTAGTAACATGCAGGGCTCTCTGAAGAATATCACATCCCCCTCTTTCCTTCGCTACGCTACACTACAAGTCTATGCTGCTGAATGTAGACTGACACTTAAATTACCACCTATTTTCTGTCCATGGAATAGCATAGCCCATTAAAAAGTAAAGACCGCTTTCTGTAGAGTTAACGCACAGCACATATGGATATTGATACCCTACCTATTGTGATGTTAGGTTCTGCCATGGGTATGATGGTTGATGGGGGTGTTAAAAGTTACTTCTTGCAAATGGATAGCCAGAAGTCTAAGTGGTGGTGGAGTGAGGTTAACCTCCCTGGTCTGTCTTCCCTGTGGAAAAGCCTGCTGCTTGGACTTACCGTAAAGTAAAGGCAGAAACATACTCTCAGTATGCATTTATGAAAAAGGAACAGTAATAAAACTAGTGGGTACAACCTGGAAAACACACAGAGAGTTTTGATGCCATTTTTTGCTCAGTTTTTTTTAACCAAAGCCAGAAGAGAATTCAAAAGAAGAGGTATCAAGAAAAGTCTGATGCATCTCCTTTCTTGTGGCCACTTCTGTGTTTGTCTCAAAAACAAAACCAAAATTGCATCAAAACTGCATGTGATGCTGGAGCAGGCTCAAAAGCAACCTATGATTGTGGCTGTTTGACCACTTTGAAACCGCGGTCAATAGCAAATGCGGCATCTAAGCGGTTAGACAGACAGGAGTGGCCCCTCTGTCATGACGCAATTGCGGGGTACTGATGGGTTGTCATGGCAACCGGGGCCCTAAAGAAGGCCCTGAGATCTGCCATCAGTACTCCTAGGGCTTAGTAGGCTAAAGCTGACAGGACAATACAAGGCAATACAGAAGTATTGCAGTGTATTGTACAAGCAATCAAGCAATTCCATGTTCAAATCCCCTATTGGGACTAAACAAAAACGTAAAAGGAATTTTAATAAAACGTTTAAGAATAAAAAAAATCATTTTCCTATTTATTATGTAACATAATATAAACAATAAAAAAAAAACACAAATATAATTGATATTGTCATTGTCAATGATCTGATCTATTAAAATATCCCATAATTTATTCTGCACGGTGAAAAAAAAATAAGAGGAATTGCTGTTTTTTAGTCACCTTGTCTCCCCCAAACAATAGAATACAAAAGTGATTGAAAAATCGTATGTACCTTAAAACGGTGCCGATAAAAACTACAGCTTGCTCCACCAAACACAAGCCCACTGTCACGAAGGGTCTGGCGGTAAGGTAGCTGGCCAACAGGGCACAGGTGAATGTCTATAGTTCGTATAGGGTACCTGTGGCAGCTCAGACAGCAGCAGGGCAGGCTCGGCTAGGACTAGGCAGCAGGTAGACGTCCGGCGAGGTGAAGCAGGTCAGACGTGGGATACGACTTTGGCACAGTACAGTGCTCGACCAGATGGTATGGAATGCAAGGAACAGGAACAGGAACTGGAACAGGAACAGGAAACCGGAAACACACTAGGAGGCCATCACATAGACAAACTAGGAAACATCTACAACGCTCAGGCATAGAAGCAGGGGGCTGGACCCCTCTTATAGTCCAGGGTACTCACGGGTCAAAGTTAATCAAAAGTCCCCTTTAAGAGCGGGCATGAGCGTGCACGCCCACCCTACGGGATCCGGCTGAGGTGAGTGGAAGCGAGCGCTGGCGTCTCCTGAGAAGGAGGCTGGGGCCAACGCTTGCCGACTCGTGGCTGCGGCTGTCAGGAGGTGATTGGAGCTGACAGCCCGCAGCCATGGACATTACACCCTCACACCGCTCCATTGAAAAAATGAATGGGTCTAGAATATGGCGATACAATTTTTTTTTTTTAACATTGTTTTTATTTTAAAAAAGTGTTTTTACTATGTAAAAGTATTAAAACATAAAACAAATACATAAATTCTGTATTGCAAAATCGTACTGATCCACAGAAAAAATATAACACGTCATTTAAACCGCATTGTAAAAATAAAACCCAAAAAACAATGGCAGAATTCTTTTTTTTTAATTTATTTTTATTCTACCCTACAACTTTTATTTTTAAAGTGTTCCATACATTTTATGGTGAAATAAATTTCACCATTTCAAACCACAACTCGTCCCGCAAATAAGCCCTCAAACAGCTATGTCAACAAAAAAATAAAAATGAATGACTCTTGGAAGGAAGAACGCATGCGCCTGCCTCTCCATTCACTGTCTAAGGTTGTTTCCATCATTCCCATAGACTTTGAATGGAACAACATGCTCGACCGCAGCTCCATTCAATGTACTAAACACTACTGTTGAGCTGGGGGTTCGGGACCACCGTTTTCAAGATCGGTGGGGATCCCAGAGGTGGGATTGTCAGCGATCAGCAAGTTATCACCTGTCCTGTAAGTAGGTGATAATTTATGATTTTGGGAATATCACTTTAAGTCCCCTTTCTATACTACAAAGCAGCCCCAAAACTAGATACCTGGGTAGATTTCAGAAGTTGACATGTGAAATACAAGCATTAGGTCCCAATGTCCTGCCAATCTGGTTTGACCACATATTCTACTGAACTGGCAACACACACAAAAATATGGAGGAGGAATTTGATCAGAGGGGTAGCTAGTGGAGTGGCGGGGAGGAGAAGACCTGGGCCCACATACATGGTAGTGCCCTCTCAGTGTCATTACTATAACGCCACTGAGTGGGCCCCATCGTGGTCGCAGGGGTGCAAACAGGCCCACAGTGGAAGAGGGCCTTGGATCACCACAGGCTGCCACAAGGTCTGTGCCTGCGACGCAGCACACATTGTTCAGCATCAGGACCTTCTATCCGCCGCGGCACAGACATTGTGCAGCCTGTAGGGATCCGGGACGGGCCTGAAGAGAAGTCCTGGGTCTGTGAGTGAATGCCTTTTTTTATTTCTGATCTGTGGTCTGATTTAGGGGTGCATGCTGAAGGGTATACATGCTTTGGGTGGCACAAAGGAGAATTATTACTTTAGGGGCACTATTACCTTGTAGGGGGCACACATGGGACTTAGTACTTTGGGGGCACAAAGGGGGATTATTACTATGCGGGAGCAAAGTGGGTATTATAGCTATGTGGGGGCACAAAGAAGCGCACTTTTACTGTGCGGCACAAAGGGGGCATTAATACTTTTTGGGGGCCCACAGGAGACATTTTTTACTGTGTAGGAGCATAGAGAGGGCAGCAAATTCATTATGGGGGCACAAAGGGGGTATTAGTACTGTGTGGAGACACTATTACTTTGTAGAGCACTAAAGGGAGAACTAGTATTGTGTGGGGCACAAAGTGGGCACTATTACTGTGTAGGGGGCACTAAGAGAGGCTTGATGCAGCTGAAAGTTAAGGATGGGTCACAGCCGCAAAGGGAAGTTGCATGTGCGGTGGGGGCACCAGGGTCCATGAGCCTTTAGCTACGCCTCTTAATCTGAAACAAGTTCCATTGTGTCACCCTGCACCGACTTGTAATAATACTAGCCACGCCAATGGTTTTACCAGTCAGATGTTGGACTGTGGTCCCTGAAAATTCCAACATACTATATGGATTGTATTAAAAGGTTCGGAATTAGAATATGTTTTCCTTTCATTTTCGGTTCATAGAGTAAGAAAAAACAAACATGGACACAGAGCAGTAAAAAAAAAAAATTTTTTTAAATACTTTAAAACATTATATTTCTAACTTGCTTATTGTGCATCCTTTTCCTGTTTAGGTTCCACTTGCTGTCAACATATATGGTCTCATCGGTCCTAATGCTGGTATTGGCATTGCCCTTGGGATGGTTGATGCATCAATTATTCCCATTATGGGACACCTAGTAGATCTACGTCATTCCTCTGTGTATGGTGGGATATATGCCATCTCGGACATGGCTCTATGCTTAGGATTTGCAGTGGGTAAGATTTAATTTTATATCATCTATTTTACCTATGTAACATTTAAAACACCAATAAAAAAATGTGTATATACCCAGTAACTTATTAATACAATAGGTTGAAATGTTCTCTGGTCTGTATCTCAGTGTATAGGAGCCAGTCTCCAGTGTATATATATATCATTTATATAATAGGACTGTTCTCCGGTCTGTATATCAGTGTATAGGACGCAGTCTCCGGTGTATATATATCATTTATATAATATGACTGTTCTCCGGTCTGTATCTCAGTGTATAGGAGCCAGTCTCCAGTGTATATATATATCATTTATATAATAGGACTGTTCTCCGGTCTGTATATCAGTGTATATGACACAGTCTCCAGTGTATATATATCATTTATATAATAGGACTGTTCTCCGGTCTGTATATCAGTGTATAGGACGCAGTCTCCAGTGTATATATATTATTTATATAATAGGACTGTTCTCCGGTCTGTATATCAGTGTATAGGACGCATTCTCCAGTGTATATATATCATTTATATAATAGGACTGTTCTCCGGTCTGTATATCAGTGTATAGGACACAGTCTCCGGTGTATATATATCATTTATATAATAGGACTGTTCTCCGGTCTGCACCTCAGTGTATAGGACGCAGTCTCCAGTGTATATATATCATTTATATAATAGGACTGTTCTCCGGTCTGTATATCAGTGTATAGGACGCAGTCTCCAGTGTATATATATCATTTATATAATAGGACTGTTCTCCGGTCTGTATATCAGTGTATAGGACGCAGTCTCCGGTGTATATATAACATTTATATAATAGGACTGTTCTCCGGTCTGTATATCAGTGTATAGGACGCAGTCTCCGGTGTATATATATCATTTATATAATAGGACTGTTCTCCGGTCTGTATATCAGTGTATAGGACGCAGTCTCCAGTGTATATATATCATTTATATAATAGGACTGTTCTCCGGTCTGTATATCAGTGTATAGGACGCAGTCTCCGGTGTATATATAACATTTATATAATAGGACTGTTCTCCGGTCTGTATATCAGTGTATAGGACGCAGTCTCCGGTGTATATATATCATTTATATAATAGGACTGTTCTCCGGTCTGTATATCAGTGTATAGGACGCAGTCTCCGGTGTATATATATCATTTATATAATAGGACTGTTCTCCGGTCTGTATCTCAGTGTATAGGAGCCAGTCTCCAGTGTATATATATATCATTTATATAATAGGACTGTTCTCCGGTCTGTATATCAGTGTATAGGACACAGTCTCCGGTGTATATATGTCATTTATATAATAGGACCGTTCTCCGGTCTGTATCTCAGTCTCCGGTGTACATTTGGAAAATTTACTTACCTGAAATTTTCATTTCCTGGAGACCAAGGCAGCATATACACAAAGGGTTAAAGTCTATGGACTGTTGTATAGAAGAGACAGGGTTAATAAGCAGTACATGCAAAAAAAACAATTAAAGAATCAAGCAATCAGCCTTAGCCTATAAAGCTCCCAGAGACCAGAATGAAGATGCATAGTTGCAAGCAGTAGAAAATTATTGGGTGGGATATTGTGCTGCCTTGAATTTCAGGTAAGTACATTTTCCAATTCCTGTTCGTCCTACGGCAGCACATACACGGAGGACTTATAAAGCAGTTTATCAAGGGAGGGAAGACGTACTAGCAGCTTTAAGCACTCGTTCGCCAAAGGCCGAACCCTCTGCAGAATGGACATCAAGCTGGTAGTGCTTCACGAAATAGGATGGTGATACTCATATTGCTGCCTTACAGATTTCATCCAGAGAGAGATTTGACTTTTCCGCCCATGAGACTGTGATGGATCTGATTGAATGTGCCCTGATATTAAGGGGGTAATATTAACCTCCTAGATTTATTGCACTTTTAGATAAGATCTCTAATCCACCTGGCAAGAGTTGACTGGCCAGCTCTATTCCTTTTTTTGGGCCTGTAAAATTGAAGGAAAAATTCCTCGGAACTCCTGAAAGGTCGAGACTGCTGAAGATATGCTCTCCTCACATGAAGCGGGCTCAGGTTCGAGGATAGCCCCTAACTCAAAAGGACGATTCCTTGATTTATGTTTGAGATAGAAGGAACATTTGGAAGGAAACCTGGCATGGTTCACAGGACGACAGAGTCAGGAAGAAATCTCAGGTATCGGTCCTTATAGTACAAGACTTGTATTTCACTAATTCTGTTGGTCGATGTTATGGTCACTAGAAACAGAGTCTTGAATGAAAGCGTGGGGCAAATGGAGGATTATATAGGTGACTCAAGACAATAGAAAAGTCCCACGATGGTACAGGTTTGTGGAATAGAGGTCTCAGTTTATTGACTCCCTTGAAGAATCTGGACACTAAAGGGTGACAAATAAACTTCTTAAGGGAAGGCATTAATTGCTGTTGTATGAACTTTTAAGCGTGTCAGGTTTGAGGCCCTTCTTGTAAAAACTGAAGGGAAGTCACATCAATGAGGTCTGTTTCTCTGGAAGCACCCAGATAAGAATATATTCCAGATACGGGAATAGACTTTGGAGGCACTTAGTTTCCTAGAGGCTGGTAGAGTGTTGACACCTCTTCAGAAAGGACCTTGGATTTTAAGGAGCTCTGCTCAGCCTCCAGGCTGTCAGGTGCAGGTATCTGAGATTGAGATGCAGGAACCCTTGTTGGAACAGTAGATTTTTGCGTAATGGTAGCTTTCATGATCTTCCTCTTGATAAAGCTAACATGAGTGGAAATCATGCCCTTCTGTGCCAATGGGAAACTATGGCTTCCATATTTTCGTCCCTAGTCTTCATCAGGACTCGAGGAATTAATGGAGGAAACACATAAATGAAGGTCCTCTCCCAGAATATGGATAGGCCATCTATGGCTACAGGATGGTCCTTCTTGTAAACTAAGTATGAACTTTGACTTTGCATCAATAGGAGAAAGCTAAGTACAATGTTTCAAGGGAACAGCGCCGATCCAAGAGCTGTTTTTTCAGAGAATCCCACCCGACAGCGTGAGAGTATCGCAATATCATTTCTTGTAAACAGAGCAGAAATTGATGGTCTTGATGTTGGATCTGGATGCCATGACATCCAGCTGAGGATTTCCTATTCTAGCTGTGATCTGTAGGAATACCTTCTGACTTAGGATCCACTCCCCCAGACGTAAGGAATATCAGCTTAACCAGTCTGCTCTGGAGTTGAAGTCCCCTCTGATGTGCATAGCTGAAATAGACTGGAGGTTGTTTTATGCCCATTCCATGATTTGACCGCATTTCTGTGTCATAAAAGCACTTCTGGTATCTCCCTGTTTGTTCGGATAGAACACAGTCAGAAGGTTGTCAGACTGGATCTGGACCAGCTGCTGGTGTAGGAGTTACTGGAAACTAAACAGGGCTAACTTGACAGCTTTATTTTTGCAGTTGGAGGATAAGGACATTTCCATTCTGGACCATTTCATTTGTACCCAGTGTAAATGGACACCCAAGCCCTAACTGGAGGCATCCATAGTGAGGGCTATCAGATGGGGAGCCATGAGGGACTGTCCCCTGGAGAGATGATTAGGAGACAAACACTACTTGAGATCTAACTTGGCCTTGGCCGAGATTGGCAGAATGAAATTCAGAGATTGGGGATTTCTGTTCCAGAGCCTTAAGATATTTGACTGGAGGATTCTGATGTGGGCTTTGGCCCAAGAGACCGCCTTGATAGATGAGTTCAGTGGACCCAAGACTCATGGCAAAGCAAACAGAATAAACCCGAAGAATGAGAATTTTCCTAATGGCTTCTTTGGTGCTGTGGACCTGTCCTCGGTCAGGGACAACTTTTCTGTTGAGTATATATAATAAACTCCAGATATTTCAACTGATTTTTTTTGTAATTGATCAGAAACCTATGACTTTGAAGCATTTGCAGCGTGGTAAGAAGTTTATCCTGAAGAACTTCCTAAGAAGGGGTGCTGCTGAGCCATTCCTCTAGGTATAGTCTCACCAAAATACCTTTAGTTCTGAGGGCTGCTGATAATACCTCAGCCACCTCGGTAAATACCCTGGGGCAGAGGCAATCCTGAAGGCTAGGTAGGAAAATTGGAAATGATGAATTTGACCCTGAATAAGAACTGTAATGCGGAGGAACTTCCTGTGAGCCTCGAAGACTGGAATATGTAGGTGCGTATTTATAAGATCGATAGTAGCCATCATATCATTTGGCTGAAGGATGTTGATCACCAATTGGATGTTTACCATCCTGAAGTTCCATTTGACAAACTTGTTCAAATATGTCAAACCTATGACCAACCACCAGCTTTGTGAACATCGAATATTGGGGAGTACACTCTCCGGCCTCTTTCTAGTGGTGGAACTTCATCCAAAGCCTTTCCTGTAACAGTTAAAGTACCATGGAGTTTTTGTTTATATTTAACAGGAAGCGATCCCGAGGACGAGTTTTTAACTCCAGGGCGTACCCCTGCTGGATAGTCGAGTGGACCCAGGCTTCTGATGAAGTTTTGGACTACTGAGCTGCAAAGGTCTGGAGTCTGCCCCCTACAGGTCGATCTAGTGGCCTGGCCTCATTGGCCCTGACTTTTCTGGTCAGAGGTCTTCTTGGTCTTGAAGTTTTGATCTCTGTTGTATCTGGAAAGCCTCTGTCATTTGTTGGAAATTGTGCCATGTCCTAGGTAATCTTTTCCTTTAGCCACAAAGGAATCTCAATTTGATCTCCTGGGGGAAGAAGAGAAAGACACGCCTTTGTCTTCATTTAATATCTCAGCATGCCTTCTGTCACGTTGGGTGTGTGGACTCACTGGGCCGTACTGCCTTGACGGTATAGCAGCTTGCCAACAGGGTACAAGTCAAAGTCAATAGTTCGGATAGGCGTACCTGTGGTAACTTCTGACAGTAGCGAAGACGGGCTCGGATGGGACCTTGGCAGCAGGCAGACACCAGACGTGGTGAAACCAGAAAGGCGTAGTACACAGCACAACATGACTCCAACTCAAAACGGCACTTGAACCAGGATAGCACGGGACACAGGATACAGGTAGCAGGAACAGGAACACTGGGAACTGGGAAATACTCAAGGAACTATTTGCAGAGACGAACCTAGGAAAACAACAACAACGCTCAGGCAATGCAGGAAGGGGCAGGGCCCTTCTTATAGTCCAGGGTGCTCATGGGCTAATTTGGGTATCCAATTCAGGTGCGTGCGCTGGCCCTTTAAGACCGGGCACGAGCGTGCGCGTGCACCCTATGGGGCACAGCAGAGTGAAGCGGAAGTGAGTGCTGGCTTTTCCTGAGAAGGAGATGCGGGCCAGAGTTCACTGATCCATGGCTGCGGCCATCAGGAGGTGAGTAAACCTGACTGCCCGCGGCCATGGGTGCTACACCTTCCAGTTCAGTACCAAAGAGGGATGATGGGAAAAAAGAAGCGAGCAGAAATTATGCTTTCCTCTGGTTTTCCCCAATCTTTTAAACAAGTCCGAGAATACTGGATGGGATGGAAAAGATTTGTCCATCAGAAAGTAAAAACTGTTGGTTTTTTATTTTGATTTGCCTTTGAAGGACTCAATAGGTGTCACGGTCACAGGGTATGTGGACCCACTAGGCCGCTCCGCCGTAGCGGGGAGGCAGCTGACCAGGTCACAGTCTACACGAAAGTCAATAGCAGATAGCAATGCTTGGGTACCTGAACTAGTCCAGACGGTGGTTGTGGCTTCAGCACGGATGGAGGCCAATGTGGCAGATAGCGCCAGACGTGGCGGGCAGTATCCAATGTAGCAGAAGATACTGGACATGGCAGAAGACACTGGACGTGGCAAACGACACTGGACGTGGCAAACAACAGCAGGTGCAGTAGACACGACTCCAACACTGGTAGGCACAGGAACAAGAACAATACGGGATACAGGAACGGGTAACAGGGCACGGTAACAACTGGAATGGGGAAACACTAAGGGACCATTTGCGAGACAGACTGGGACGGACTAACAACGCTCAGGCAAGGATCAGAAGCCCTGGGGCCTTCTTATAGACCAGGAAATCATGGCAGTTGATGATGATGACGATTTCCTTTGTGCGCGCGCTAGCCCTTTAAGGCCGGGCAAGAGCGTGCGCACCCTACGGGACACGGCAGAACGGAGCGGAAGTGAGCGCTGGCGTCTCCTAGGAAGGAGATGGGGACAAGCGCTCACGGATCCATGGCTGCGGGCGTCGGGCGGTGAGTAAACCCAATGGCCCGCGACCATGGACGCTACAATAGAGCTTTTTTTTTCCCCCTGTTACACCCTTAATCAAGACAGGAATGTTCTCCTTTTTGACTAAGTGTATGTTATAAGGGGAGTCATCCTCTGACTTATCAGAATCTGAAGAAAATGTATTCTCAGATCTGGCATCATCATTCGATGTATCAGCTTGGACAAGAGGGGTTCGCTCTTGCTCTTTACCTGGAGACCTCATACCCTGGAAGGTTTCACACAGCTGACAATGTAACAAAGCCATGTGCTTTGGCAGCATCAGATGCACAGAAGGAGCAACACCATGTCCCCAGTCTTTAGGAATAAGCTGCTGACAATTGCTGAATACAGTATGTTGTGCTGGGAATAGTGGCGGCTCATCATTAGGGCAGTTCAAGCGGCCGCTCGGGGCCCAAGGCTCCCAGGGGGCCCATGGTCACCCGAACTGCACCTGACCACACAGGCCCCCTCATGCCAGGTGGCGTCGCTAGCACCGGAGGGGGCCCCGGTGCTAGCGACAGCCACATTCACTTGTATCTGCGTCCTCAGGACACAGATACAAATGAATATTATAGGCTGCGGGCCACGTCAGGCCTGCAGCCTATAAGACGCTGGGAAGACACCCTGCGCAGGCCGGCGTGATAACGTCACTGTATCACGCTGGTCTGCGCATGCGTCCCATCCGAAGCATGTGTAGAACGGGGTAAGGTAAGTAAAATATTTTTTATTTTATTTGTTTTTTTTTGGGGAGGGGGAGCACTGTGTGACACTATATACAGGGGGGGGGGAAGCGCTGTGTAGCACTATATACAAGAAGGGGGGGTAGCGCTGTGTGACACTATACAAGGGGGGAAGCCCTGTGTGACAATATATACAAGGGGGGGAGGCATTGTTTAGCTCTATATACAAGGGGGAAGCGCTGTGTGGCGCTATCTACAGCGGGGTGTGGCTCTATCCACAGGGGGGGGGTGTGGCGCTATTTACAGGGGGGGGTTTGGCGCTATCTACAGGGGGATGTGTGTGGCGCTATCTACAGGAGGCTGTGTGTGGCACTATCTACAGGGGGTGTGTGTGATGCTATCTACACGGGCTGTGTGTGATGCTATCTACAGGGGGCTGTGTGTAATGCTATCTACAGGGGGGCTGTGGGGTGCTATCTATATGGGGGTTATGTGTGATGCTATCTACATGGGGGGTGTGTGGCACTATCTACAGAGGGGTTGTGTTTGGCACTATCTACAGGGGGAGTGTGTGTGATGCTAACTACAGGGGCTGTGTGTGGCAGTATCTACAGGTGGCTATATGTGGCATTATCTACAGGGGGCTATATGTGTCTCTATCTATAGGGGGCACTGTGTATGTGGTGCTTTACTTTAGAGTGTGTGACACAATTATATTCAGGGGCACAGTGTTTGGTACTATTTTATTGAGGGGCACAGTGTTTGGTGCTATTATATTTAGGGGCACAGTGTGTGGCACCATGATAATTTTATCTTCGTTTATAGGTGTGGAAATGTTGGAAAAGTGAGGGTCATGGCCGGGAGAAGTCGTCATGAAGTCTGGAGTGGATGGAGAAGAAAAGAGGAAAATAATCTACTAGTATCTGAGATGTCGTCACCTGTGAGTCACTAGATTTATAGAGAATCTGTCATCTCTCCTGACATGTTTATTATAGAAAATCCTTGTATTTCACAAAAAGTCTTTGTGCATTCCAGGACTGATAGACAAATGGGTGTTCCCATTCTCCTTGTCAGGAGGATGTGTCCCTGCACAGTGTGATGCTGTCAGCGATGGTTGGAGACTGTCAGTATGTAGGGACACAGCCCTGTGACAAGGGGAATCGTAACACCCATTTGTTAATGCTTGCACAAAAAGGTAGTGTTAACAATAGTTACGCCGTGGCAGGGTGGCGGTGGAGAAGGGGGGGCCCAAGTTTGGGTAACAGCCCAGGGCCTAAGGTCTACTTAATCCGCCTCCGGCTGGGAATAATTTCACTTCTTCCTCCTTTAAAAAGGGGAGGCCATCTGAAAGATAAGGATGCACAGATTTAATAAAGCAGGGTATTGCACAGATGAGAACGCAGGAAAAAAAAAACATGCAGGCACATTTAAACTGCAAAGACAGAGCACAGAATCACATCTGCATAACTGGACCTATAAACGCAGAGATCTAGCGAGAAACGAGATCCCAGTCATGGGCACATGACGCTGGGCACTGAGAAACAACTGCGCAGTGGACATTTTTGAGAAGGGGGACGGATACGCCAAACTACCTGCACCAGTACATTGGTGAAACTGAAATACCTTACCAGGAAACTTGAGCGGCGGCCATGTTGGTGCACCCGATGTCAGAAGGTAGGCGCAGGTAACTTGGATCCCCAGGCATCAGAGGGTAGATAACCTTGATAAATACATTTCCAAGCTGTCCAGGAGCCATATAAACATATATCTCTGTATAGAGGACCTGGAGTAACGCTGAAGGTCTTTGTCTTCTATCCACAGCAAGAGACATAGAGGACCTGGAGTAACGCTGAAGGTCTTTGTCTTCTATCCACAGCAAGAGACAAATAAAATGCATCTTCATTCTGGTCTCTGGGAGCTTTATAGGGGAAGGCTGATTGCTTGGTTGTTTAATGTACTGCTTATTAATCCTGTCTCTTCTATCCGGCAGTCAATGGACGAACAGGAAATATCATTTATCTATTAGAACTGTTCTCCGTTCTGTATATCAGTGTATAGGAGGGCGTCTCCGGTGTATATATATCATATACAGTGCCCACCAAAAGTTCCGGAACACCCTCATAACTTTTTAACGGCTCGAGGTAGAGGGTTGAAATTTGGTGGGATTACATAGGGGTCATAAAATCTACCAGTTAACCCCCAAAACAAAACACCCCCCACCCCCTTGGGGGCGGAGGGGTGGACAGGGAAGCAAAATCTTAAATGGCATGGGGGGTCGAGTGGGGACTCCTTTGAAAGCTCTTTTCAATACGAACACAATGCCGCAATCGATTTTGAGATAGGATTTTTTTTTCGCTGAGATATTTAACTTAAAAGTTATCATCTTCATTATCGGCTACCGCCGGTGATAGAATTATCCAAAATGTACCGCGTGGGTAAAATCGTAAATGTGTGTGGGCGCGTGTGTGTGTGTGGGACCTTGGGAATGTTACATCAAGGTGACTTTAAATTACGTATTATTACAATCGGCCTCAGCGATATAAAATGGACCTCGTCTACGATTGTAACATGATTTCATGTGTACACATTTCAGTAGCCGCTTGTGAATTTCAGAGAGCGCTAATTCAGAGTGATTTTCATTTTTGTACATTTCTTTGTCATATCACAAAATGCATTTGACCGAAATGGAAAGGATCACTTTATTCACGATTAGAGGGTATGGCGAAGAAAAAATAAGATCCTATGGAGAAGTAACGGCTTTATTCAATGCCACTTATCCTATCCGTGAACTGTTAAAAGAACTGTTCATCGTTTCAAAATAACCGGTTCAATTATCCCGTTAGTGACCGGCCCATAGTGTTTCTACGTCGGTCACTAACGGGCCTTATCACGATGCCATAGACTTTTTACGTCGCGGCATCGGAATAAGTAAATAGAACAGGGAGCTGTCAAATCTCCCTGCTCTCAGCTGCCAGAGGCAGCTGGGGGCGTCCCTGCTCTGCCGGGTGAGATCGATATGAGTATCGATCTCACCCGTTTAACCCCTCAGATGCGGTGCTGAATAGCGTGCACCGCATCTGAGTGGTTTTGGAGAGAGGGAGGGAGCTCCCTCTCATCCCACTGACACCCGGCGATAAGATCGCCGAGTGTCTGTTTCTCCGATGGCAGCCGGGGGCCTAATAAAGGCCCCCAGGTCTGCCTGTGGTGAATGCCTGTCCTAGCAGATGCCTGTTTTACACGGACAGGCATAATACACTGCAATACAGAAGTATTGCAGTGTATTATAAATGCGATCGGACCATCGCATAGTGAAGTCCCCTAGTGGGACTAGTAAAAAAGTTTAAAAAAAAGTTTAATAAAAAGTGAAAAAAAAACACTTTTCCCCCTTACAAACTGCTTTATTATTAACAAACAAAATAAAATAAAAAAGTTACACATATTTGGTATCGCCACGTCCATAATGACCCCAACTATAAACTTATTACATCATTTGACCCGCACGATGAACGTCGTAAAAAATAAAATAAAAAAACATGCAAAAATTGCTGTTTTCTTTGAATCCAGCCTTTAAAAAAATGTGATAAAAAGTGATCAAAAAGTCGCATCTACTCCAAAATGGTACCGATAAAAACTACAAGTCATCCCGCAAAAAAAAAGCCCTCATACAACCGCATCGGCGAAAAAATAAAAACGTTACAGCTCTTCAAATATGGAGACACAAAAACAAATAATTTTGAAAAAAAGTGTTTTCACTGTGTAAAAGTAGTAAAACATACAAAAACGATACAAATTTAGTATCGTTGCAATCGCAACAACCCGCTGAATAAAGTTATTGTGTTATTTATACCACACGGTAAACGGCGTAAATTTAGGACGCAAAAAAGTGTGGCGAAATTGCTGTTTTTTTTCTATTCCCCCCCCCAAAAAAAAGTTAATAAAAGTTAATCAATAAATTCTATGTTCCCCAAAATGGTGCTATTAAAAATTACAACTTGTCCCGCAAAAAACAAGACCTTATACAGCTATGTCGACATAAAAATGAAAAGTGTATAGCTCTTTGAATGAGACGATGGAAAAACGTCAAAAATGGCTTGGTCATTAACGTCTAAAATAGGCTGGTCATTAAGGGGTTAAAGACGCACCAAGATCTGGACGACCCAAACATGCGAGTAAT
The DNA here is from genome assembly GCF_050947455.1 of Rhinoderma darwinii. Lineage (NCBI taxonomy): Eukaryota > Metazoa > Chordata > Amphibia > Anura > Rhinodermatidae > Rhinoderma > Rhinoderma darwinii. Next base: position 382,278,621 of record NC_134689.1, on the reverse strand, counting down.
GATGAAAAATCTTTAGATGTTCTGCTCACTGTACATGATCATCCTCATACATCTGTCTCGAGTGGAGCGCAACAAAATGATATCAGCGCCACATCAGTCTGTCGAATTTTGAAGAGGCATCATTATCATCCTTATAAACTACGTCTAGTTCAGGAGCCATCTGAAGAGGATTATGACAAAAGAGTGGAATTTTGCGATACAATGATGACACGATTTGATGATAATCATCAGATTTTCAGCTGGACCTGTTTTTCGGATGAAGCTACGATTGAACTAAACGGTTCTGTAAATCGTCAGAACATGAGGTATTGGGCAGATGAAAATCCACATTGGATGAGAGACAGTGATACCCAGTATCCTCGGAAGGTTAACGTTTGGGCCGGAATATTGCAATGATATTGTAGGACCGTTTTTCATTGAAGGAAACATAAATGCAGAAAATTATTGCAATTTGCTAAGAAACCAAGTGATACCGGCAATTCAAAATATTTCTGGAGAAGCTTTCCGCAATGTTTAGTATCAGCGGGATGGAGCTCCGGCTCATTTTTCTTTGCGAGCTCGAAATCTTCTGAACGATAATTTTCAATCGATTGGTGGAAGAGGCCCGATAGAATGGCCACCGAGATCACCAGATCTGACCCCATTAGACTTTTTTTTACTGGGGGCATTAAAAAAGTAAAGTCTATGAGACTAGGTTCGCAAAATTAGACGAGCTGCGGGAAAGAATAGTGAACATTTCGAATTCAATCGCACCAGATGTTATAAATAACGTTATTGACACGTTTTACGTTCGCTTAGGACACTGACAAGTTGTTAAAGGACATAAGTTCGAACATTTTATTTAATACAGTAATTGTTATGTTTCTACTAATACACATAATACACGTCCCCGGTCTTGCTTTGGTTGGCCGGACAACACACACACGCACGCACGCACGTACGCACGCACAACGCAGAGGGTTTGGAGTCATTAAATACCGGGGAAAAGACGAACTCCGGGGTCCTTATCTCAGGCTGTGTACACACACAAAAGTGAGAGGCAAGGGGGACTCACATTAATCTAACACCCGATGAGATGTAAATCCGACCGTGCGACCTACGTGTAGTACATTTTGGGTAATCTTAACACCGGCGGTACCCGATAATGAAGATGATAACTTTAACGTTAAATATCTCAGTGAAAAAAAAACTCCTATCTCAAAATCGTTTGCAGCATCGTTTTTGTATTGAAAAGAGCTTTGAAATGAGTCCCCACTCGACCCCGTGCAATTTAAGATTTTGCTGCCCCTGCCCACCCCACCGGCCCCAAGGGGGTGGGGGTGTTTTTTTGTTTTTTTTTGCATTAACTGGTAGATTTTATGACTCAATTAAATCCCACCAAATTTTAACCCTCTACCTCGAGCCGTTCAAAAGTTATGAGGGTGTTCCGAAACTTTAGGTGGGCACTATATATAATCGGACTGTTATTTGTTCTGTATCTCAGTATATAGGATGCAGTCTCTGGTGTATATATATCATTTATATAACAGGACTGTTCTCTGGTCTGTATCTCAGTGTATAGGACGCAGTCTCCGGTGTATATATATCATTTATATAATAGGACTGTTCTCCGGTCTGTATATCAGTGTATAGGACGCAGTCTCCGGTGTATATATATCATTTATATAATAGGACTGTTCTCCGGTCTGTATATCAGTGTATAGGACGCAGTCTCCAGTGTATATATATCATTTATATAATAGGACTGTTCTCCGGTCTGTATATCAGTGTATAGGACGCAGTCTCCGGTGTATATATGTCATTTATATAATAGGACTGTTCTCCGGTCTGTATATCAGTGTATAGGACACAGTCTCAGGTGTATATATATCATTTATATAACAGGACTGTTCTCCGGTCTGTATCTCAGTGTATAGGACGCAGTCTCCAGTGTATATATATATCATTCATATAATAGGACTGTTCTCTGGTCTGTATATCAGTGTATAGGACACAGTCTCCGGTGTATATATATCATTTATATAATAGGACTGTTCTCCGGTCTGTATCTCAGTGTATAGGACGCAGTCTCCAGTGTATATATATATCATTCATATAATAGGACTGTTCTCTGGTCTGTATATCAGTGTATAGGACACAGTCTCCGGTGTATATATATCATTTATATAATAGGACTGTTCTCCGGTCTGTATATCAGTGTATAGGACACAGTCTCCGGTGTATATATATCATTTATATAACAGGACTGTTCTCCGGTCTGTATATCAGTGTATAGGACGCAGTCTCCAGTGTATATATATCATTTATATAACAGGACTGTTCTCCGGTCTGTATCTCAGTGTATAGGACGCAGTCTCCAGTGTATATATATCATTTATATAATAGGACTGTTCTCCGGTCTGTATCTCAGTGTATAGGACACAGTCTCCAGTGTATATATATCATTTATATAATAGGACTGTTCTCCGGTCTGTATCTCAGTGTATAGGACGCAGTCTCCAGTGTATATATATCATTTATATAACAGGACTGTTCTCCGGTCTGTATATCAGTGTATAGGACGCAGTCTCCAGTGTATATACATCATTTATATAATAGGACTGTTCTCTGGTCTGTATCTCAGTGTATAGGACGCAGTCTCCGGTGTATATATATAATTTATATAATAGGACTGTTCTCTGGTCTGTATCTCAGTGTATAGGACACAGTCTCCGGTGTATATATATCATTTATATAATAGGACTGTTCTCTGGTCTGTATATCAGTGTATAGGACACAGTCTCCAGTGTATATATATCATTTATATAATAGGACTGTTCTCCGGTCTGTATATCAGTGTATAGGACACAGTCTCCGGTGTATATATATCATTTATATAATAGGACTGTTCTCCGGTCTGTATATCAGTGTATAGGACGCAGTCTCCAGTGTATATATATCATTTATATAATAGGACTGTTCTCCGGTCTGTATATCAGTGTATAGGACGCAGTCTCCGGTGTATATATATCATTTATATAATAGGACTGTTCTCCGGTCTGTATATCAGTGTATAGGACGCAGTCTCCAGTGTATATATATCATTTATATAATAGGACTGTTCTCCGGTCTGTATCTCAGTGTATAGGACGCAGTCTCCAGTGTATATATATCATTTATATAACAGGACTGTTCTCCGGTCTGTATATCAGTGTATAGGACGCAGTCTCCGGTGTATATATATTGTTTATATAATAGGACTGTTCTCCGGTCTGTATCTCAGTGTATAGGACACAGTCTCCGGTGTATATATATTATTTATATAATAGGACTGTTCTCCGGTCTGTATCTCAGTGTACAGGACAGTCTCCGGTGTATATATATCATGTATATAATAGGACTGTTCTCCGGTCTGTATCTCAGTGTATAGGACACAGTCTCTGGTGTATATATATCATTTATATAATAGGACTGTTCTCCGGTCTGTATCTCAGTGTATAGGACGCAGTCTCCAGTGTATATATATCATTTATATAACAGGACTGTTCTCCGGTCTGTATCTCAGTGTATAGGACACAGTCTCCGGTGTATATATATCATTTATATAACAGGACTGTTCTCCGGTCTGTATCTCAGTGTATAGGACGCAGTCTCCGGTGTATATATATATCATTTATATAATAGGACTGTTCTCCGGTCTGTATATCAGTGTATAGGATGCAGTCTCCGGTGTATATATATCATTTATATAATAGGACTGTTCTCCGGTCTGTATCTCAGTGTATAGGACGCGGTCTCCAGTGTATATATATCATTTATATAATAGGACTGTTCTCCGGTCTGTATATCAGTGTATAGGACCCAGTCTCCAGTGTATATATATCATTTATATAATAGGACTGTTCTCCGGTCTGTATATCAGTGTATAGGACACAGTCTCCAGTGTATATATATCATTTATATAATAGGACTGTTCTCTGGTCTGTATATCAGTGTATAGGACCCAGTCTCCGGTGTATATATATCATTTATATAATAGGACTGTTCTCTGGTCTGTATATCAGTGTATAGGACGCAGTCTCCGGTGTATATATATCATTTATATAATAGGACTGTTCTCCGGTCTGTATATCAGTGTATAGGACACAGTCTCCAGTGTATATATATCATTTATATAATAGGACAGTTCTCTGGTCTGTATATCAGTGTATAGGTCGCAGTCTCCGGTGTATATATATCATTTATATAATAGGACTGTTCTCCGGTCTGTGTATCAGTGTATAGGACACAGTCTCCAGTGTATATATATCATTTATATAATATGACTGTTCTCCGGTCTGTATATCAGTGTATAGGACACAGTCTCCAGTGTATATATATCACTTATATAATAGGACTGTTCTCTGGTCTGTATCTCAGTGTATAGGACACAGTCTCCAGTGTATATATATCATTTATATAATAGGACTAATCTCCGGTCTGTGTATCAGTGTATAGGACGCAGTCTCCAGTGTATATATATCATTTATATAATAGGACTGTTCTCCGGTCTGTGTATCAGTGTATAGGATGCAGTCTCCGGTGTATATATATCATTTATATAATAGGACTGTTCTCCGGTCTGTATATCAGTGTATAGGACACAGTCTCCAGTGTATATATATCATTTATATAATAGGACTGTTCTCTGGTCTGTATATCAGTGTATAGGACACAGTCTCCAGTGTATATATATCATTTATATAATAGGACTGTTCTCCGGTCTGTATATCAGTGTATAGGATGCAGTCTCCGGTGTATATATATCATTTATATAATAGGACTGTTCTCCGGTCTGTATATCAGTGTATAGGACGCAGTCTCCAGTGTATATATATCATTTATATAATAGGACTGTTCTCCGGTCTGTATATCAGTGTATAGGACACAGTCTCCAGTGTATATATATCATTTATATAATAGGACTGTTCTCCGGTCTGTATATCAGTGTATAGGACGCAGTCTCCGGTGTATATATATCATTTATATAATAGGACTGTTCTCCAGTCTGTATATCAGTGTATAGGACACAGTCTCCAGTGTATATATATCACTTATATAATAGGACTGTTCTCTGGTCTGTATATCAGTGTATAGGACACAGTCTCCGGTATATATATATCATTTATATAATAGGACTGTTCTCCGGTCTGTATATCAGCGTATAGGACACAGTCTCCGGTATATATATATCATTTATATAATAGGACTGTTCTCCGGTCTGTATATCAGTGTATAGGACGCAGTCTCCAGTATATATATCATGTATATAATAGGACTGTTCTCCGGTCTGTATATCAGTGTATAGGATGCAGTCTCCAGTGTATATATATCATTTATATAATAGGACTGTTCTCCGGTCTGTATATCAGTGTATAGGATGCAGTCTCCGGTGTATATATATCATTTATATAATAGGACTGTTCTCCGGTCTGTATATCAGTGTATAGGACGCAGTCTCCGGTGTATATATATCATTTATATAATAGGACTGTTCTCCGGTCTGTATCTCAGTGTATAGGACGCAGTCTCTGGTGTATATATATCATTTATATAACAGGACTGTTCTCCGGTCTGTATATCAGTGTATAGGACGCAGTCTCCAGTGTATATATATCATTTATATAATAGGACTGTTCTCCGGTCTGTATCTCAGTGTATAGGACGCAGTCTCAAGTGTATATATATCATTTATATAACAGGACTGTTCTCCGGTCTGTATCTCAGTGTATAGGACGCAGTCTCCGGTGTATATATATCATTTATATAACAGGACTGTTCTCTGGTCTGTATATCAGTGTATAGGACGCAGTCTCCGGTGTATATATATCATTTATATAATAGGACTGTTCTCCGGTCTGTATCTTAGTGTATAGGACGCAGTCTCCAGTGTATATATATCATTTATATAATAGGACTGTTCTCCGGTCTGTATCTCAGTGTATAGGACACAGTCTCCAGTGTATATATATCATTTATATAATAGGACTGTTCTCTGGTCTGTATATCAGTGTATAGGACACAGTCTCCGGTGTATATATATCATGTATATAATAGGACTGTTCTCCGGTCTGTATCTCAGTGTATAGGACACAGTCTCTGGTGTATATATATCATTTATATAATAGGACTGTTCTCCGGTCTGTATATCAGTGTATAGCACACAGTCTCCAGTGTATATATCATGTATATAATAGGACTGTTCTCTGGTCTGTATATCAGTGTATAGGACACAGTCTCCAGTGCATATATATCATTTATATAATAGGACTGTTCTCTGGTCTGTATATCAGTGTATATGACGCAGTCTCCGGTGTATATATATCATTTATATAATAGGACTGTTCTCCGGTCTGTATATCAGTGTATAGGACGCAGTCTCCGGTGTATATATATCATGTATATAATAGGACTGTTCTCCGGTTTGTATATCAGTGTATAGGACACAGTCTCCAGTGTATATATATCATTTATATAATAGGACTGTTCTCCGGTCTGTATATCAGTGTATAGGACACAGTCTCCGGTGTATATATATCATTTATATAATAGGACTGTTCACCGGTCTGTATATCAGTGTATAGGACGCAGTCTCCCGTGTATATATATCATTTATATAATAGGACTGTTCTCCGCCCTGTATCTCAGTGTATAGGACGCAGTCTCCAGTGTATATATATCATTTATATAATAGGACTGTTCTCCGGTCTGTATATCAGTGTATAGGACGCAGTCTCCGGTGTATAGATATCATTTATATAATAGGACTGTTCTCCGGTCTGTATCTCAGTGTATAGGACGCAGTCTCCAGTGTATATATATCATTTATATAACAGGACTGTTCTCCGGTCTGTATATCAGTGTATAGGACGCAGTCTCCGGTGTATAGATATCATTTATATAATAGGACTGTTCTCTGGTCTGTATATCAGTGTATAGGACACAGTCTCCGGTGTATATATATCATTTATATAATAGGACTGTTCTACGGTCTGTATATCAGTGTATAGGACACAGTCTCCAGTGTATATATATATCATTTATATAATAGGACTGTTCTCCGGTCTGTATATCAGCGTATAGGGCACAGTCTCCAGTGTATATATATCATTTATATAATAGGACTGTTCTCCGGTTTGTATATCAGTGTATAGGACACAGTCTCCGGTGTATATATATCATTTATATAATAGGACTGTTCTCCGGTCTGTATATCAGTGTATAGGACACAGTCTCCAGTGTATATATATAATTTATATAATAGGACTGTTCTCCGGTCTGTATATCAGCGTATAGGACGCAGTCTCCGGTGTATATATATCATTTATATAATAGGACTGTTCTCCGGTCTGTATATCAGCGTATAGGACACAGTCTCCAGTGTATATATATTATTTATATAATAGGACTGTTCTCCGGTCTGTATCTCAGTGTATAGGTCGCAGTCTCCGGTGTATATATATCATTTATATAATAGGACTGTTCTCCGGTCTGTATATCAGTGTATAGGACACAGTCTCCGGTGTATATATATCATTTATATAATAGGACTGTTCTCCGGTCTGTATATCAGTGTATAGGACACAGTCTCCAGTGTATATATATCATTTATATAATAGGACTGTTCTCCGGTCTGTATATCAGTGTATAGGACGCAGTCTCCGGTGTATATATATCATTTATATAATAGGACTGTTCTCCGGTCTGTATATCAGTGTATAGGACGCAGTCTCCAGTGTATATATATCATTTATATAATAGGACAGTTCTCTGGTCTGTATATCAGTGTATAGGACGCAGTCTCCGGTGTATATATATCATTTATATAATAGGACTGTTCTCCGGTCTGTATATCAGTGTATAGGACACAGTCTCCAGTGTATATATATCATTTATATAATAGGACTGTTCTCCGTTCTGTATATCAGTGTATAGGACACAGTCTCCGGTGTATATATATCATTTATATAATAGGACTGTTCTCCAGTTTGTATATCAGTGTATAGGACGCAGTCTCCAGTGTATATATATCATTTATATAATAGGACTGTTCTCCGGTCTGTATATCGGTGTATAGGACGCAGTCTCCAGTGTATATATATCATTTATATAATAGGACTGTTCTCCGGTCTGTCTATCAGTGTATAGGACACAGTCTCCGGTGTATATATATCATTTATATAATAGGACTGTTCTCCGGTCTGTATCTCAGTGTACAGGACGGAGTCTCCGGTGTATATATATCATTTATATAATAGGATTGTTCTCCGGTCTGTATCTCAGTGTATAGGACGCAGTCTCCAGTGTATATATATCATTTATATAATAGGACTGTTCTCCGGTCTGTATCTCAGTGTATAGGACACAGTCTCCGGTGTATATATGTCATTTATATAATAGGACTGTTCTCCGGTCTGTGTATCAGTGTATAGGACACAGTCTCCGGTATATATATATCATTTATATAATAGGACTGTTCTCCGGTCTGTATGTCAGTGTATAGGATGCAGTCTCCAGTGTATATATATCATTTATATAATAGGACTGTTCTCCGGTCTGTATCTCAGTGTATAGGACACAGTCTCCGGTGTATATATATCATTTATATAATAGGACTGTTCTCTGGTCTGTATATTAGTGTATAGGACGCAGTCTCCGGTGTATATATATCATTTATATAATAGGACTGTTCTCCGGTCTGTATCTCAGTGTATAGGACACAGTCTCCGGTGTATATATATCATTTATATAATAGGACTGTTCTCCGGTCTGTATATCAGTGTATAGGACGCAGTCTCCAGTGTATATATATCATTTATATAATAGGACTGTTCTCCGGTCTGTATCTCAGTGTATAGGACGCAGTCTCCAGTGTATATATATCATTTATATAATAGGACTGTTCTCCGGTCTGTATATCAGTGTATAGGACGCAGTCTCTGGTGTATATATATCATTTATATAATAGGACTGTTATCCGCTCTGTATCTCAGTGTATAGGACGCAGTCTCTGGTGTATATATATCATTTATATAATAGGACTGTTCTCCGGTCTGTGTGTCAGTGTATAGGACGCAGTCTCCAGTGTATATATATCATTTATATAATAGGACTGTTCTCCGGTCTGTATATCAGTGTATAGGACGCAGTCTCCAGTGTGTATATATCATTTATATAATAGGACTGTTCTCCGGTCTGTATATCAGTGTATATGACACAGTCTCCGGTGTATATATATCATTTATATAATAGGACTGTTCTCCGGTCTGTATATCAGTGTATAGGACGCAGTCTCCGGTGTATATATATCATTTATATAACAGGACTGTTCTCCGGTCTGTATCTCAGTGTATAGGACACAGTCTCCGGTGTATATATATCATTTATATAATAGGACTGTTCTCCGGTCTGTATATCAGTGTATAGGACGCAGTCTCTGGTGTATATATATATCATTTATATAATAGGATTGTTCTCAGGTCTGTATATCAGTGTATAGGACGCAGTCTCCAGTGTATATATATCATTTATATAATAGGACTGTTCTCCGGTCTGTATATCAGTTTATATGACGCAGTCTCCGGTGTATATATATCATTTATATAATAGGACTGTTCTCCGGTCTGTATATCAGTGTATAGGACGCAGTCTCTGGTGTATATATATATCATTTATATAATACGACTGTTCTCCGGTCTATATATCAGTGTATAGGACGCAGTCTCCAGTGTATATATATCATTTATATAATAGGACTGTTCTCCGGTCTGTATATCAGTGTATATGATGCAGTCTCCGGTGTATATACATCATTTATATAATAGGACTGTTCTCCGGTCTGTATATCAGTGTATAGGACCCAGTCTCCGGTGTATATATATCATTTATATAATAGGACTGTTCTCCGGTCTGTATCTCAGTGTATAGGACGCAGTCTCCGGTATATATATATCATTTATATAATAGGACTGTTCTCCGGTCTGTATATCAGTGTATATGACACAGTCTCCGGTGTATATATATCATTTATATAATAGGACTGTTCTCCGGTCTGTATATCAGTGTATAGGACGCAGTCTCCGGTGTATATATATCATTTATATAACAGGACTGTTCTCCGGTCTGTATCTCAGTGTATAGGACACAGTCTCCGGTGTATATATATCATTTATATAATAGGACTGTTCTCCGGTCTGTATATCAGTGTATAGGACGCAGTCTCTGGTGTATATATATATCATTTATATAATAGGATTGTTCTCCGGTCTGTATATCAGTGTATAGGATGCAGTCTCCAGTGTATATATATCATTTATATAATAGGACTGTTCTCCGGTCTGTATATCAGTGTATATGACGCAGTCTCCGGTGTATATATATCATTTATATAATAGGACTGTTCTCCGGTCTGTATATCAGTGTATAGGACGCAGTCTCCGGTGTATAGATATCATTTATATAATAGGACTGTTCTCCGGTCTGTATCTCAGTGTATAGGACGCAGTCTCCAGTGTATATATATCATTTATATAACAGGACTGTTCTCCGGTCTGTATATCAGTGTATAGGACGCAGTCTCCGGTGTATAGATATCATTTATATAATAGGACTGTTCTCTGGTCTGTATATCAGTGTATAGGACACAGTCTCCGGTGTATATATATCATTTATATAATAGGACTGTTCTACGGTCTGTATATCAGTGTATAGGACACAGTCTCCAGTGTATATATATATCATTTATATAATAGGACTGTTCTCCGGTCTGTATATCAGCGTATAGGGCACAGTCTCCGGTGTATATATATCATTTATATAATAGGACTGTTCTCCGGTCTGTATATCAGTGTATAGGACACAGTCTCCAGTGTATATATATAATTTATATAATAGGACTGTTCTCCGGTCTGTATATCAGCGTATATGACACAGTCTCCGGTGTATATATATCATTTATATAATAGGACTGTTCTCCGGTCTGTATATCAGTGTATAGGACACAGTCTCCGGTGTATATATATCATTTATATAATAGGACTGTTCTCCGGTCTGTATATCAGTGTATAGGACACAGTCTCCAGTGTATATATATCATTTATATAATAGGACTGTTCTCCGGTCTGTATATCAGTGTATAGGACGCAGTCTCCGGTGTATATATATCATTTATATAATAGGACTGTTCTCCGGTCTGTATATCAGTGTATAGGACGCAGTCTCCAGTGTATATATATCATTTATATAATAGGACAGTTCTCTGGTCTGTATATCAGTGTATAGGACGCAGTCTCCGGTGTATATATATCATTTATATAATAGGACTGTTCTCCGGTCTGTATATCAGTGTATAGGACACAGTCTCCAGTGTATATATATCATTTATATAATAGGACTGTTCTCCGTTCTGTATATCAGTGTATAGGACACAGTCTCCGGTGTATATATATCATTTATATAATAGGACTGTTCTCCAGTTTGTATATCAGTGTATAGGACGCAGTCTCCAGTGTATATATATCATTTATATAATAGGACTGTTCTCCGGTCTGTATATCGGTGTATAGGACGCAGTCTCCAGTGTATATATATCATTTATATAATAGGACTGTTCTCCGGTCTGTCTATCAGTGTATAGGACACAGTCTCCGGTGTATATATATCATTTATATAATAGGACTGTTCTCCGGTCTGTATCTCAGTGTACAGGACGGAGTCTCCGGTGTATATATATCATTTATATAATAGGATTGTTCTCCGGTCTGTATCTCAGTGTATAGGACGCAGTCTCCAGTGTATATATATCATTTATATAATAGGACTGTTCTCCGGTCTGTATCTCAGTGTATAGGACACAGTCTCCGGTGTATATATGTCATTTATATAATAGGACTGTTCTCCGGTCTGTGTATCAGTGTATAGGACACAGTCTCCGGTATATATATATCATTTATATAATAGGACTGTTCTCCGGTCTGTATATCAGTGTATAGGACGCAGTCTCCAGTATATATATCATGTATATAATAGGACTGTTCTCCGGTCTGTATGTCAGTGTATAGGATGCAGTCTCCAGTGTATATATATCATTTATATAATAGGACTGTTCTCCGGTCTGTATCTCAGTGTATAGGACACAGTCTCCGGTGTATATATATCATTTATATAATAGGACTGTTCTCTGGTCTGTATATTAGTGTATAGGACGCAGTCTCCGGTGTATATATATCATTTATATAATAGGACTGTTCTCCGGTCTGTATCTCAGTGTATAGGACACAGTCTCCGGTGTATATATATCATTTATATAATAGGACTGTTCTCCGGTCTGTATATCAGTGTATAGGACGCAGTCTCCAGTGTATATATATCATTTATATAATAGGACTGTTCTCCGGTCTGTATCTCAGTGTATAGGACGCAGTCTCCAGTGTATATATATCATTTATATAATAGGACTGTTCTCCGGTCTGTATATCAGTGTATAGGACGCAGTCTCTGGTGTATATATATCATTTATATAATAGGACTGTTATCCGCTCTGTATCTCAGTGTATAGGACGCAGTCTCTGGTGTATATATATCATTTATATAATAGGACTGTTCTCCGGTCTGTGTGTCAGTGTATAGGACGCAGTCTCCAGTGTATATATATCATTTATATAATAGGACTGTTCTCCGGTCTGTATATCAGTGTATAGGACGCAGTCTCTGGTGTATATATATATCATTTATATAATAGGACTGTTCTCCGGTCTGTATATCAGTGTATAGGACACAGTCTCCGGTGTATATATATCATTTATATAATAGGACTGTTCTCCGGTCTGTATATCAGTGTATAGGACGCAGTCTCCAGTGTGTATATATCATTTATATAATAGGACTGTTCTCCGGTCTGTATATCAGTGTATATGACACAGTCTCCGGTGTATATATATCATTTATATAATAGGACTGTTCTCCGGTCTGTATATCAGTGTATAGGACGCAGTCTCCGGTGTATATATATCATTTATATAACAGGACTGTTCTCCGGTCTGTATCTCAGTGTATAGGACACAGTCTCCGGTGTATATATATCATTTATATAATAGGACTGTTCTCCGGTCTGTATATCAGTGTATAGGACGCAGTCTCTGGTGTATATATATATCATTTATATAATAGGATTGTTCTCAGGTCTGTATATCAGTGTATAGGACGCAGTCTCCAGTGTATATATATCATTTATATAATAGGACTGTTCTCCGGTCTGTATATCAGTTTATATGATGCAGTCTCCGGTGTATATATATCATTTATATAATAGGACTGTTCTCCGGTCTGTATATCAGTGTATAGGACGCAGTCTCTGGTGTATATATATATCATTTATATAATACGACTGTTCTCCGGTCTATATATCAGTGTATAGGACGCAGTCTCCAGTGTATATATATCATTTATATAATAGGACTGTTCTCCGGTCTGTATATCAGTGTATATGATGCAGTCTCCGGTGTATATACATCATTTATATAATAGGACTGTTCTCCGGTCTGTATATCAGTGTATAGGACGCAGTCTCCAGTATATATATCATGTATATAATAGGACTGTTCTCCGGTCTGTATATCAGTGTATAGGACACAGTCTCCGGTGTATATATATCATTTATATAATAGGACTGTTCTCTGGTCTGTATATTAGTGTATAGGACGCAGTCTCCGGTGTATATATATCATTTATATAATAGGACTGTTCTCCGGTCTGTATCTCAGTGTATAGGACACAGTCTCCGGTGTATATATATCATTTATATAATAGGACTGTTCTCCGGTCTGTATATCAGTGTATAGGACGCAGTCTCCAGTGTATATATATCATTTATATAATAGGACTGTTCTCCGGTCTGTATCTCAGTGTATAGGACGCAGTCTCCAGTGTATATATATCATTTATATAATAGGACTGTTCTCCGGTCTGTATATCAGTGTATAGGACGCAGTCTCTGGTGTATATATATCATTTATATAATAGGACTGTTATCCGCTCTGTATCTCAGTGTATAGGACGCAGTCTCTGGTGTATATATATCATTTATATAATAGGACTGTTCTCCGGTCTGTGTGTCAGTGTATAGGACGCAGTCTCCAGTGTATATATATCATTTATATAATAGGACTGTTCTCCGGTCTGTATATCAGTGTATAGGACGCAGTCTCCAGTGTGTATATATCATTTATATAATAGGACTGTTCTCCGGTCTGTATATCAGTGTATATGACACAGTCTCCGGTGTATATATATCATTTATATAATAGGACTGTTCTCCGGTCTGTATATCAGTGTATAGGACGCAGTCTCCGGTGTATATATATCATTTATATAACAGGACTGTTCTCCGGTCTGTATCTCAGTGTATAGGACACAGTCTCCGGTGTATATATATCATTTATATAATAGGACTGTTCTCCGGTCTGTATATCAGTGTATAGGACGCAGTCTCCAGTGTATATATATCATTTATATAATAGGACTGTTCTCCGGTCTGTATATCAGTGTATAGGATGCAGTCTCTGGTGTATATATATATCATTTATATAATAGGATTGTTCTCAGGTCTGTATATCAGTGTATAGGACGCAGTCTCCAGTGTATATATATCATTTATATAATAGGACTGTTCTCCGGTCTGTATATCAGTTTATATGACGCAGTCTCCGGTGTATATATATCATTTATATAATAGGACTGTTCTCCGGTCTGTATATCAGTGTATAGGACGCAGTCTCTGGTGTATATATATATCATTTATATAATACGACTGTTCTCCGGTCTATATATCAGTGTATAGGACGCAGTCTCCAGTGTATATATATCATTTATATAATAGGACTGTTCTCCGGTCTGTATATCAGTGTATATGATGCAGTCTCCGGTGTATATACATCATTTATATAATAGGACTGTTCTCCGGTCTGTATATCAGTGTATAGGACCCAGTCTCCGGTGTATATATATCATTTATATAATAGGACTGTTCTCCGGTCTGTATCTCAGTGTATAGGACGCAGTCTCCGGTATATATATATCATTTATATAATAGGACTGTTCTCCGGTCTGTATATCAGTGTATATGACACAGTCTCCGGTGTATATATATCATTTATATAATAGGACTGTTCTCCGGTCTGTATATCAGTGTATAGGACGCAGTCTCCGGTGTATATATATCATTTATATAACAGGACTGTTCTCCGGTCTGTATCTCAGTGTATAGGACACAGTCTCCGGTGTATATATATCATTTATATAATAGGACTGTTCTCCGGTCTGTATATCAGTGTATAGGACGCAGTCTCTGGTGTATATATATATCATTTATATAATAGGATTGTTCTCCGGTCTGTATATCAGTGTATAGGATGCAGTCTCCAGTGTATATATATCATTTATATAATAGGACTGTTCTCCGGTCTGTATATCAGTGTATATGACGCAGTCTCCGGTGTATATATATCATTTATATAATAGGACTGTTCTCCGGTCTATATATCAGTGTATAGGACGCAGTCTCCAGTGTATATATATCATTTATATAATAGGACTGTTCTCCGGTCTGTATATCAGTGTATATGATGCAGTCTCCGGTGTATATACATCATTTATATAATAGGACTGTTCTCCGGTCTGTATATCAGTGTATAGGACCCAGTCTCCGGTGTATATATATCATTTACATAATAGGACTGTTCTCCGGTCTGTATATCAGTGTATAGGACACAGTCTCCAGTGTGTATATATCATTTATATAATATGACTGTTCTCCGGTCTGTATCTCAGTGTATAGGACGCAGTCTCCGGTGTATATATATCATTTACATAATAGGACTGTTCTCCGGTCTGTATATCAGTGTATAGGACACAGTCTCCAGTGTATATATATCATGTATATAATAGGACTGTTCTCCGGTCTGTATATCAGTGTATAGGACGCAGTCTCCAGTGTATATATATCATTTATATAATAGGACTGTTCTCCGGTCTGTATATCAGTGTATAGGACGCAGTCTCCGGTGTATATACATCATTTATATAATAGGACTGTTCTCTGGTCTGTATCTCAGTGTATAGGACACAATCTCCAGTGTATATATATCATTTATATAATAGGTCTGTTCTCCGGTCTGTATATCATTATATAGGACGCAGTCTCCAGTGTATATATGTCATTTATATAATAGGACTATTCTCCGGTCTGTATATCAGTGTATAGGACGCAGTCTCCGGTGTATATATATAATTTATATAATAGGACTGTTCTCCGGTCTGTATATCAGTGTATAGGACACAGTCTCCGGTGTATATATATCATTTATATAATAGGACTGTTCTCCGGTCTGTATCTCAGTGTATAGGACGCAGTCTCCAGTGTATATATATCATTTATATAATAGGACTGTTCTCCGGTCTGTGTATCAGTGTATAGGACGCAGTCTCCGGTGTATATATATCATTTATATAATAGGACTGTTCTCCGATCTGTATATCAGTGTATAGGACACAGTCTCCAGTGTATATATATCATTTATATAATATGACTGTTCTCCGGTCTGTATATCAGTGTATAGGACGCAGTCTCCAGTGTATATATATCATTTATATAATAGGACTGTTCTCCGGTCTGTATATCAGTGTATAGGACGCAGTCTCCAGTGTATATATATCATTTATATAATAGGACTGTTCTCCGGTCTGTATATCAGTGTATAGGACACAGTCTCCGGTGTATATATATCATTTATATAATAGGACTGTTCTCTGGTCTGTATATCAGTGTATAGGACACAGTCTCCAGTGTATATATGTCATTTATATAATAGGACTGTTCTCCGGTCTGTATATCAGTGTATAGGACGCAGTCTCCAGTGTATATATATCATTTATATAATAGGACTGTTCTCCGGTCTGTATATCAGTGTATAGGACACAGTCTCCAGTGTATATATATCATTTATATAATAGGACTGTTCTCTGGTCTGTATATCAGTGTATAGGACACAGTCTCCAGTGTATATATGTCATTTATATAATAGGACTGTTCTCCGGTCTGTATATCAGTGTATAGGACGCAGTCTCCAGTGTATATATATCATTTATATAATAGGACTGTTCTCCGGTCTGTATCTCAGTGTATAGGACGCAGTCTCCGGTGTATATATATCATTTATATAATAGGACTGTTCTCTGGTCTGTATATCAGTGTATAGGACACAGTCTCCGGTGTATATATATCATTTATATAATAGGACAGTTCTCCGGTCTGTATATCAGTGTATAGGACACAGTCTCTGGTGTATATATGTCATTTATATAATAGGACTGTTCTCCGGTCTGTATATCAGTGTATAGGACGCAGTCTCCGGTGTATATATATATATATATATATCATTTATATAATAGGACTGTTCTCCGGTCTGTATATCAGTGTATAGGACGCGGTCTCCAGTGTATATATGTCATTTATATAATAGGACCATTCTCCGGTCTGTATATCAGTGTATAGACCCCAGTCTCCGGTGTATATATATCATTTATATAATAGGACTGTTCTCCGGTCTGTATATCAGTGTATAGGCCCCAGTCTCCGGTGTATATATATCATTTATATAATAGGACAGTTCTCCGGTCTGTATATCAGTGTATAGGACACAGTCTCCGGTGTATATATATCATTTATATAATAGGACTGTTCTCCGGTCTGTATATCAGTGTATATGACGCAGTCTCCGGTGTATATATATCATTTATATAATAGGACTGTTCTCCGGTCTATATATCAGTGTATAGGACGCAGTCTCCAGTGTATATATATCATTTATATAATAGGACTGTTCTCCGGTCTGTATATCAGTGTATATGATGCAGTCTCCGGTGTATATACATCATTTATATAATAGGACTGTTCTCCGGTCTGTATATCAGTGTATAGGACCCAGTCTCCGGTGTATATATATCATTTACATAATAGGACTGTTCTCCGGTCTGTATATCAGTGTATAGGACACAGTCTCCAGTGTGTATATATCATTTATATAATATGACTGTTCTCCGGTCTGTATCTCAGTGTATAGGACGCAGTCTCCGGTGTATATATATCATTTACATAATAGGACTGTTCTCCGGTCTGTATATCAGTGTATAGGACACAGTCTCCAGTGTATATATATCATGTATATAATAGGACTGTTCTCCGGTCTGTATATCAGTGTATAGGACGCAGTCTCCAGTGTATATATATCATTTATATAATAGGACTGTTCTCCGGTCTGTATATCAGTGTATAGGACGCAGTCTCCGGTGTATATACATCATTTATATAATAGGACTGTTCTCTGGTCTGTATCTCAGTGTATAGGACACAATCTCCAGTGTATATATATCATTTATATAATAGGTCTGTTCTCCGGTCTGTATATCATTATATAGGACGCAGTCTCCAGTGTATATATGTCATTTATATAATAGGACTATTCTCCGGTCTGTATATCAGTGTATAGGACGCAGTCTCCGGTGTATATATATAATTTATATAATAGGACTGTTCTCCGGTCTGTATATCAGTGTATAGGACACAGTCTCCGGTGTATATATATCATTTATATAATAGGACTGTTCTCCGGTCTGTATCTCAGTGTATAGGACGCAGTCTCCAGTGTATATATATCATTTATATAATAGGACTGTTCTCCGGTCTGTGTATCAGTGTATAGGACGCAGTCTCCGGTGTATATATATCATTTATATAATAGGACTGTTCTCCGATCTGTATATCAGTGTATAGGACACAGTCTCCAGTGTATATATATCATTTATATAATATGACTGTTCTCCGGTCTGTATATCAGTGTATAGGACGCAGTCTCCAGTGTATATATATCATTTATATAATAGGACTGTTCTCCGGTCTGTATATCAGTGTATAGGACGCAGTCTCCAGTGTATATATATCATTTATATAATAGGACTGTTCTCCGGTCTGTATATCAGTGTATAGGACACAGTCTCCGGTGTATATATATCATTTATATAATAGGACTGTTCTCTGGTCTGTATATCAGTGTATAGGACACAGTCTCCAGTGTATATATGTCATTTATATAATAGGACTGTTCTCCGGTCTGTATATCAGTGTATAGGACGCAGTCTCCAGTGTATATATATCATTTATATAATAGGACTGTTCTCCGGTCTGTATATCAGTGTATAGGACACAGTCTCC
This sequence comes from Rhinoderma darwinii, assembly GCF_050947455.1. Taxonomy (NCBI): domain Eukaryota; kingdom Metazoa; phylum Chordata; class Amphibia; order Anura; family Rhinodermatidae; genus Rhinoderma; species Rhinoderma darwinii. Next base: position 382,259,339 of record NC_134689.1, on the reverse strand, counting down.
AGTGTATATATATCATTTATATAATAGGACTGTTCTCTGGTCTGTATATCAGTGTATAGGACACAGTCTCCAGTGTATATATGTCATTTATATAATAGGACTGTTCTCCGGTCTGTATATCAGTGTATAGGACGCAGTCTCCAGTGTATATATATCATTTATATAATAGGACTGTTCTCCGGTCTGTATCTCAGTGTATAGGACGCAGTCTCCGGTGTATATATATCATTTATATAATAGGACTGTTCTCTGGTCTGTATATCAGTGTATAGGACACAGTCTCCGGTGTATATATATCATTTATATAATAGGACAGTTCTCCGGTCTGTATATCAGTGTATAGGACACAGTCTCTGGTGTATATATGTCATTTATATAATAGGACTGTTCTCCGGTCTGTATATCAGTGTATAGGACGCAGTCTCCGGTGTATATATATATATATATATATCATTTATATAATAGGACTGTTCTCCGGTCTGTATATCAGTGTATAGGACGCGGTCTCCAGTGTATATATGTCATTTATATAATAGGACCATTCTCCGGTCTGTATATCAGTGTATAGACCCCAGTCTCCGGTGTATATATATCATTTATATAATAGGACTGTTCTCCGGTCTGTATATCAGTGTATAGGACACAGTCTCCGGTGTATATATATCATTTATATAATAGGACTGTTCTCCGGTCTGTATATCAGTGTATAGGACGCAGTCTCCGGTGTATATATATAATTTATATAATAGGACTGTTCTCCGGTCTGTATATCAGTGTATAGGACGCAGTCTCCAGTGTATATATATATCATTTATATAATAGGTCTGTTCTCCGGTCTGTATATCAGTGTATAGGACGCAGTCTCCAGTGTATATATATCATTTATATAATAGGACTGTTCTCCGGTCTGTATCTCAGTGTATAGGACGCAGTCTCCAGTGTATATATATCATTTATATAATAGGACTGTTCTCCGGTCTGTATATCAGTGTATAGGACGCAGTCTCTGGTGTATATATATCATTTATATAATAGGACTGTTATCCGCTCTGTATCTCAGTGTATAGGACGCAGTCTCTGGTGTATATATATCATTTATATAATAGGACTGTTCTCCGGTCTGTGTGTCAGTGTATAGGACGCAGTCTCCAGTGTATATATATCATTTATATAATAGGACTGTTCTCTGGTCTGTATATCAGTGTATAGGACGCAGTCTCCAGTGTATATATATCATTTCTATAATAGGACTGTTCTCCGGTCTGTATATCAGTGTATAGGACGCAGTCTCCGGTGTATATATATTACTATTATAATAGGACTGTTCTCCGGTCTGTATATCAGTGTATAGGACACAGTCTCCAGTGTATATATATCATTTATATAATAGGACTGTTCTCCGGTCTGTATATCAGTGTATAGGACGCAGTCTCCAGTATATATATCATTTATATAATAGGACTGTTCTCCGGTCTGTATATCAGTGTATAGGACTCAGTCTATGGTGTATATATATCATTTATATAACAGGACTGTTCTCCGGTCTGTATATCAGTGTATAGGACACAGTCTCCAGTGTATATATATATCATTTATATAATAGGACTGTTCTCCGGTCTGTATATCAGTGTATAGGCCCCAGTCTCCGGTGTATATATATAATTTATATAATAGGACTGTTCTCCGGTCTGTATATCAGTGTATAGGACACAGTCTCCGGTGTATATATATCATTTATATAATAGGACTGTTCTCCGGTCTGTATATCAGTGTATAGGACGCAGTCTCCAGTGTATATATATATCATTTATATAATAGGACTGTTCTCCGGTCTGTATATCAGTATAAAGGACGCGGTCTCCGGTGTATATATATTATTTATATAATAGGACTGTTCTCCGGTCTCTATATCAGTGTATAGGACACAGTCTCCGGTGTATATATATCATTTATATAATAGGACTGTTCTCCGGTCTGTATATCAGTGTATAGGACACAGTCTCCAGTGTATATATATCATTTATATAATAGGACTGTTCTCCGGTCTGTATATCAGTGTATAGGACGCGGTCTCCAGTGTATATATATCATTTATATAATAGGACTGTTCTCCGGTCTGTATATCAGTGTATAGGACGCAGTCTCCGGTATATATATATCATTTATATAATAGGACTGTTCTCCGGTTTGTATATCAGTGTATAGGACACAGTCTCCGGTGTATATATATCATTTATATAATAGGACTGTTCTCCGGTCTGTATATCAGTGAATAGGACGCAGTCTCCAGTGTATATATATCATTCATATAATAGGACTGTTCTCTGGTCTGTATATCAGTGTATAGGACAGTCTCCAGTGTATATATATCATTTATATAATAGGACTGTTCTCCGGTCTGTATATCAGTGTATATGACACAGTCTCCGGTGTATATATATCATTTATGTAATAGGACTGTTCTCCGGTCTGTATATCAGTGTATAGGACACAGTCTCCAGTGTATATATATCATTTATATAATAGGACTGTTCTCCGGTCTGTATATCAGTGTATAGGACACAGTCTCCAGTGTGTATATATCATTTATATAATATGACTGTTCTCCGGTCTGTATCTCAGTGTATAGGACGCAGTCTCCGGTATATATATATCATTTATATAATAGGACTGTTCTCCGGTCTGTATATCAGTGTATATGACACAGTCTCCGGTGTATATATATCATTTATATAATAGGACTGTTCTCCGGTCTGTATATCAGTGTATAGGACGCAGTCTCCGGTGTATATATATCATTTATATAACAGGACTGTTCTCCGGTCTGTATCTCAGTGTATAGGACACAGTCTCCGGTGTATATATATCATTTATATAATAGGACTGTTCTCCGGTCTGTGTATCAGTGTATAGGACGCAGTCTCCGGTGTATATATATCATTTATATAATAGGACTGTTCTCCGATCTGTATATCAGTGTATAGGACACAGTCTCCAGTGTATATATATCATTTATATAATATGACTGTTCTCCGGTCTGTATATCAGTGTATAGGACGCAGTCTCCAGTGTATATATATCATTTATATAATAGGACTGTTCTCCGGTCTGTATATCAGTGTATAGGACGCAGTCTCCAGTGTATATATATCATTTATATAATAGGACTGTTCTCCGGTCTGTATATCAGTGTATAGGACACAGTATCCAGTGTATATATATCATTTATATAATAGGACTGTTCTCCGGTCTGTATCTCAGTGTATAGGACGCAGTCTCCGGTGTATATATATCATTTATATAATAGGACTGTTCTCTGGTCTGTATATCAGTGTATAGGACACAGTCTCCAGTGTATATATGTCATTTATATAATAGGACTGTTCTCCGGTCTGTATATCAGTGTATAGGACGCAGTCTCCAGTGTATATATATCATTTATATAATAGGACTGTTCTCCGGTCTGTATCTCAGTGTATAGGACGCAGTCTCCGGTGTATATATATCATTTATATAATAGGACTGTTCTCTGGTCTGTATATCAGTGTATAGGACACAGTCTCCCGTGTATATATATCATTTATATAATAGGACAGTTCTCCGGTCTGTATATCAGTGTATAGGACGCAGTCTCCGGTGTATATATATATATATATCATTTATATAATAGGACTGTTCTCCGGTCTGTATATCAGTGTATAGGACGCAGTCTCCGGTGTATATATATCATTTATATAATAGAACTGTTCTCCAGTCTGTATATCAGTGTATAGGACACAGTCTCCAGTGTATATATATCATTTAAATAATAGGACTGTTCTCCGGTCTGTATATCAGTGTATAGGACGCAGTCTCCAGTGTATATATATCATTTATATAATAGGTCTGTTCTCCGGTCTGTATATCAGTGTATAGGACGCGGTCTCCAGTGTATATATGTCATTTATATAATAGGACCGTTCTCCGGTCTGTATATCAGTGTATAGGCCCCAGTCTCCGGTGTATATATATCATTTATATAATAGGACTGTTCTCCGGTCTGTATATCAGTGTATAGGCCCCAGTCTCCGGTGTATATATATCATTTATATAATAGGACAGTTCTCCGGTCTGTATATCAGTGTATAGGACACAGTCTCCGGTGTATATATATATCATTTATATAATAGGACTGTTCTCCGGTCTGTATATCAGTGTATAGGACGCAGTCTCCGGTGTATATATATAATTTATATAATAGGACTGTTCACCGGTCTGTATATCAGTGTATAGGACGCAGTCTCCAGTGTATATATATTATTTATATAATAGGACTGTTCTCCGGTCTGTATATCAGTGTATAGGACACAGTCTCCAGTGTATATATATCATTTATATAATAGGACTGTTCTCCGGTCTGTATATCAGTGTATAGGACACAGTCTTCGGTGTATATATATCATTTATATAATAGGACTGTTCTCCGGTCTGTATATCAGTGTATAGGACACAGTCTCCAGTGTATATATATCATTTATATAATAGGTCTGTTCTCCGGTCTGTATATCAGTGTATAGGACGCAGTCTCCAGTGTATATATATCATTTATATAATAGGACTGTTCTCCGGTCTGTATCTCAGTGTATAGGACGCAGTCTCCAGTGTATATATATCATTTATATAATAGGACTGTTCTCCGGTCTGTATATCAGTGTATAGGACGCAGTCTCTGGTGTATATATATCATTTATATAATAGGACTGTTATCCGCTCTGTATCTCAGTGTATAGGACGCAGTCTCTGGTGTATATATATCATTTATATAATAGGACTGTTCTCCGGTCTGTGTGTCAGTGTATAGGACACAGTCTCCAGTGTATATATATCATTTATATAATAGGACTGTTCTCCGGTCTGTATATCAGTGTATAGGACGCAGTCTCCGGTGTATATATATTACTTATATATTAGGACTGTTCTCCGGTCTGTATATCAGTGTATAGGACACAGTCTCCAGTGTATATATATCATTTATATAATAGGACTGTTCTCCGGTCTGTATATCAGTGTATAGGACGCAGTCTCCAGTATATATATCATTTATATAATAGGACTGTTCTCCGGTCTGTATATCAGTGTATAGGACTCAGTCTCTGGTGTATATATATCATTTATATAACAGGACTGTTCTCCGGTCTGTATATCAGTGTATAGGACACAGTCTCCAGTGTATATATATATCATTTATATAATAGGACTGTTCTCCGGTCTGTATATCAGTGTATAGGCCCCAGTCTCCGGTGTATATATATAATTTATATAATAGGACTGTTCTCCGGTCTGTATATCAGTGTATAGGACACAGTCTCCGGTGTATATATATCATTTATATAATAGGACTGTTCTCCGGTCTGTATATCAGTGTATAGGACGCAGTCTCCAGTGTATATATATATCATTTATATAATAGGACTGTTCTCCGGTCTGTATATCAGTATATAGGACGCGGTCTCCGGTGTATATATATTATTTATATAATAGGACTGTTCTCCGGTCTCTATATCAGTGTATAGGACACAGTCTCCGGTGTATATATATCATTTATATAATAGGACTGTTCTCCGGTCTGTATATCAGTGTATAGGACACAGTCTCCAGTGTATATATATCATTTATATAATAGGACTGTTCTCCGGTCTGTATATCAGTGTATAGGACGCGGTCTCCAGTGTATATATATCATTTATATAATAGGACTGTTCTCCGGTCTGTATATCAGTGTATAGGACGCAGTCTCCGGTATATATATATCATTTATATAATAGGACTGTTCTCCGGTTTGTATATCAGTGTATAGGACGCAGTCTCCGGTGTATATATATAATTTATATAATAGGACTGTTCTCCGGTCTGTATATCAGTGTATAGGACGCAGTCTCCAGTGTATATATATATATCATTTATATAATAGGTCTGTTCTCCGGTCTGTATATCAGTGTATAGGACGCAGTCTCCAGTGTATATATATCATTTATATAATAGGACTGTTCTCCGGTCTGTATATCAGTGTATAGGACACAGTCTTCGGTGTATATATATCATTTATATAATAGGACTGTTCTCCGGTCTGTATATCAGTGTATAGGACACAGTCTCCAGTGTATATATATCATTTATATAATAGGTCTGTTCTCCGGTCTGTATATCAGTGTATAGGACGCAGTCTCCAGTGTATATATATCATTTATATAATAGGACTGTTCTCCGGTCTGTATCTCAGTGTATAGGACGCAGTCTCCAGTGTATATATATCATTTATATAATAGGACTGTTCTCCGGTCTGTATATCAGTGTATAGGACGCAGTCTCTGGTGTATATATATCATTTATATAATAGGACTGTTATCCGCTCTGTATCTCAGTGTATAGGACGCAGTCTCTGGTGTATATATATCATTTATATAATAGGACTGTTCTCCGGTCTGTGTGTCAGTGTATAGGACACAGTCTCCAGTGTATATATATCATTTATATAATAGGACTGTTCTCCGGTCTGTATATCAGTGTATAGGACGCAGTCTCCGGTGTATATATATTACTTATATAATAGGACTGTTCTCCGGTCTGTATATCAGTGTATAGGACACAGTCTCCAGTGTATATATATCATTTATATAATAGGACTGTTCTCCGGTCTGTATATCAGTGTATAGGACGCAGTCTCCAGTATATATATCATTTATATAATAGGACTGTTCTCCGGTCTGTATATCAGTGTATAGGACTCAGTCTCTGGTGTATATATATCATTTATATAACAGGACTGTTCTCCGGTCTGTATATCAGTGTATAGGACACAGTCTCCAGTGTATATATATATCATTTATATAATAGGACTGTTCTCCGGTCTGTATATCAGTGTATAGGCCCCAGTCTCCGGTGTATATATATAATTTATATAATAGGACTGTTCTCCGGTCTGTATATCAGTGTATAGGACACAGTCTCCGGTGTATATATATCATTTATATAATAGGACTGTTCTCCGGTCTGTATATCAGTGTATAGGACGCAGTCTCCAGTGTATATATATATCATTTATATAATAGGACTGTTCTCCGGTCTGTATATCAGTATATAGGACGCGGTCTCCGGTGTATATATATTATTTATATAATAGGACTGTTCTCCGGTCTCTATATCAGTGTATAGGACACAGTCTCCGGTGTATATATATCATTTATATAATAGGACTGTTCTCCGGTCTGTATATCAGTGTATAGGACACAGTCTCCAGTGTATATATATCATTTATATAATAGGACTGTTCTCCGGTCTGTATATCAGTGTATAGGACGCGGTCTCCAGTGTATATATATCATTTATATAATAGGACTGTTCTCCGGTCTGTATATCAGTGTATAGGACGCAGTCTCCGGTATATATATATCATTTATATAATAGGACTGTTCTCCGGTTTGTATATCAGTGTATAGGACGCAGTCTCCGGTGTATATATATAATTTATATAATAGGACTGTTCTCCGGTCTGTATATCAGTGTATAGGACGCAGTCTCCAGTGTATATATATATCATTTATATAATAGGTCTGTTCTCCGGTCTGTATATCAGTGTATAGGACGCAGTCTCCAGTGTATATATATCATTTATATAATAGGACTGTTCTCCGGTCTGTATCTCAGTGTATAGGACGCAGTCTCCAGTGTATATATATCATTTATATAATAGGACTGTTCTCCGGTCTGTATATCAGTGTATAGGACGCAGTCTCTGGTGTATATATATCATTTATATAATAGGACTGTTATCCGCTCTGTATCTCAGTGTATAGGACGCAGTCTCTGGTGTATATATATCATTTATATAATAGGACTGTTCTCCGGTCTGTGTGTCAGTGTATAGGACACAGTCTCCAGTGTATATATATCATTTATATAATAGGACTGTTCTCCGGTCTGTATATCAGTGTATAGGACGCAGTCTCCGGTGTATATATATTACTTATATAATAGGACTGTTCTCCGGTCTGTATATCAGTGTATAGGACACAGTCTCCAGTGTATATATATCATTTATATAATAGGACTGTTCTCCGGTCTGTATATCAGTGTATAGGACGCAGTCTCCAGTATATATATCATTTATATAATAGGACTGTTCTCCGGTCTGTATATCAGTGTATAGGACTCAGTCTCTGGTGTATATATATCATTTATATAACAGGACTGTTCTCCGGTCTGTATATCAGTGTATAGGACACAGTCTCCAGTGTATATATATATCATTTATATAATAGGACTGTTCTCCGGTCTGTATATCAGTGTATAGGCCCCAGTCTCCGGTGTATATATATAATTTATATAATAGGACTGTTCTCCGGTCTGTATATCAGTGTATAGGACACAGTCTCCGGTGTATATATATCATTTATATAATAGGACTGTTCTCCGGTCTGTATATCAGTGTATAGGACGCAGTCTCCAGTGTATATATATATCATTTATATAATAGGACTGTTCTCCGGTCTGTATATCAGTATATAGGACGCGGTCTCCGGTGTATATATATTATTTATATAATAGGACTGTTCTCCGGTCTCTATATCAGTGTATAGGACACAGTCTCCGGTGTATATATATCATTTATATAATAGGACTGTTCTCCGGTCTGTATATCAGTGTATAGGACACAGTCTCCAGTGTATATATATCATTTATATAATAGGACTGTTCTCCGGTCTGTATATCAGTGTATAGGACGCGGTCTCCAGTGTATATATATCATTTATATAATAGGACTGTTCTCCGGTCTGTATATCAGTGTATAGGACGCAGTCTCCGGTATATATATATCATTTATATAATAGGACTGTTCTCCGGTTTGTATATCAGTGTATAGGACACAGTCTCCGGTGTATATATATCATTTATATAATAGGACTGTTCTCCGGTCTGTATATCAGTGAATAGGACGCAGTCTCCAGTGTATATATATCATTCATATAATAGGACTGTTCTCTGGTCTGTATATCAGTGTATAGGACAGTCTCCAGTGTATATATATCATTTATATAATAGGACTGTTCTCCGGTCTGTATATCAGTGTATATGACACAGTCTCCGGTGTATATATATCATTTATGTAATAGGACTGTTCTCCGGTCTGTATATCAGTGTATAGGACGCAGTCTCCGGTGTATATATATCATTTATATAATAGGACTGTTCTCCGGTCTGTATATCAGTGTATAGGACACAGTCTCCAGTGTGTATATATCATTTATATAATATGACTGTTCTCCGGTCTGTATCTCAGTGTATAGGACGCAGTCTCCGGTATATATATATCATTTATATAATAGGACTGTTCTCCGGTCTGTATATCAGTGTATATGACACAGTCTCCGGTGTATATATATCATTTATATAATAGGACTGTTCTCCGGTCTGTATATCAGTGTATAGGACGCAGTCTCCGGTGTATATATATCATTTATATAACAGGACTGTTCTCCGGTCTGTATCTCAGTGTATAGGACACAGTCTCCGGTGTATATATATCATTTATATAATAGGACTGTTCTCCGGTCTGTATATCAGTGTATAGGACGCAGTCTCTGGTGTATATATATATCATTTATATAATAGGATTGTTCTCCGGTCTGTATATCAGTGTATAGGATGCAGTCTCCAGTGTATATATATCATTTATATAATAGGACTGTTCTCCGGTCTGTATATCAGTGTATATGACGCAGTCTCCGGTGTATATATATCATTTATATAATAGGACTGTTCTCCGGTCTGTATATCAGTGTATAGGACGCAGTCTCTGGTGTATATATATATATCATTTATATAATAGGACTGTTCTCCGGTCTATATATCAGTGTATAGGACGCAGTCTCCAGTGTATATATATCATTTATATAATAGGACTGTTCTCCGGTCTGTATATCAGTGTATATGATGCAGTCTCCGGTGTATATACATCATTTATATAATAGGACTGTTCTCCGGTCTGTATATCAGTGTATAGGACCCAGTCTCCGGTGTATATATATCATTTACATAATAGGACTGTTCTCCGGTCTGTATATCAGTGTATAGGACACAGTCTCCAGTGTGTATATATCATTTATATAATATGACTGTTCTCCGGTCTGTATCTCAGTGTATAGGACGCAGTCTCCGGTGTATATATATCATTTACATAATAGGACTGTTCTCCGGTCTGTATATCAGTGTATAGGACACAGTCTCCAGTGTATATATATCATGTATATAATAGGACTGTTCTCCGGTCTGTATCTCAGTGTATAGGACACAGTCTCCGGTGTATATATATCATGTATATAATAGGACTGTTCTCAGGTCTGTATATCAGTGTATAGGACGCAGTCTCCAGTGTATATATATCATTTATATAATAGGACTGTTCTCCGGTCTGTATATCAGTGTATAGGACGCAGTCTCCGGTGTATATACATCATTTATATAATAGGACTGTTCTCTGGTCTGTATCTCAGTGTATAGGACACAATCTCCAGTGTATATATATCATTTATATAATAGGTCTGTTCTCCGGTCTGTATATCATTATATAGGACGCAGTCTCCAGTGTATATATGTCATTTATATAATAGGACTATTCTCCGGTCTGTATATCAGTGTATAGGACGCAGTCTCCTGTGTATATATATAATTTATATAATAGGACTGTTCTCCGGTCTGTATATCAGTGTATAGGACACAGTCTCCGGTGTATATATATCATTTATATAATAGGACTGTTCTCCGGTCTGTGTATCAGTGTATAGGACGCAGTCTCCGGTGTATATATATCATTTATATAATAGGACTGTTCTCCGATCTGTATATCAGTGTATAGGACACAGTCTCCAGTGTATATATATCATTTATATAATAGGACTGTTCTCCGGTCTGTATATCAGTGTATAGGACACAGTCTCCAGTGTATATATATCATTTATATAATAGGACTGTTCTCTGGTCTGTATATCAGTGTATAGGACACAGTCTCCAGTGTATATATGTCATTTATATAATAGGACTGTTCTCTGGTCTGTATATCAGTGTATAGGACACAGTCTCCAGTGTATATATATATATATATATATCATTTATATAATAGGACTGTTCTCTGGTCTGTATATCAGTGTATAGGACGCAGTCTCCGGTGTATATATATATATATATATATCATTTATATAATAGGACTGTTCTCCGGTCTGTATATCAGTGTATAGGACGCAGTCTCCGGTGTATATATATCATTTATATAATAGAACTGTTCTCCGGTCTGTATATCAGTGTATAGGACACAGTCTCCAGTGTATATATATCATTTAAATAATAGGACTGTTCTCCGGTCTGTATATCAGTGTATAGGACGCAGTCTCCAGTGTATATATATCATTTATATAATAGGTCTGTTCTCCGGTCTGTATATCAGTGTATAGGACGCGGTCTCCAGTGTATATATATATCATTTATATAATAGGACTGTTCTCCGGTCTGTATCTCAGTGTATAGGACACAGTCTCCAGTGTATATATATCATTTATATAATAGGACTGTTCTCCGGTCTGTATATCAGTATATAGGCCCCAGTCTCCGGTGTATATATATCATTTATATAATAGGACAGTTCTCCGGTCTGTATATCAGTGTATAGGACACAGTCTCCGGTGTATATATATCATTTATATAATAGGACTGTTCTCCGGTCTGTATATCAGTGTATAGGACGCAGTCTCCGGTGTATATATATAATTTATATAATAGGACTGTTCTCCGGTCTGTATATCAGTGTATAGGACGCAGTCTCCAGTGTATATATATATCATTTATATAATAGGACTGTTCTCAGGTCTGTATATCAGTGTATAGGACGCAGTCTCCAGTGTATATATATCATTTATATAATAGGACTGTTCTCCGGTCTGTGTATCAGTGTATAGGACGCAGTCTCCAGTGTATATATATCATTTATATAATAGGACTGTTCTCCGGTCTGTATATCAGTGTATAGGACGCGGTCTCCAGTGTATATATATATCATTTATATAATAGGACTGTTCTCCGGTCTGTATATCAGTGTATAGGCCCCAGTCTCCGGTGTATATATATAATTTATATAATAGGACTGTTCTCCGGTCTGTATATCAGTGTATAGGACACAGTCTCCGGTGTATATATATCATTTATATAATAGGACTGTTCTCCGGTCTGTATATCAGTGTATAGGACGCAGTCTCCAGTGTATATATATATCATTTATATAATAGGACTGTTCTCCGGTCTGTATATCAGTATATAGGACGCGGTCTCCGGTGTATATATATTATTTATATAATAGGACTGTTCTCCGGTCTCTATATCAGTGTATAGGACACAGTCTCCGGTGTATATATATCATTTATATAATAGGACTGTTCTCCGGTCTGTATATCAGTGTATAGGACACAGTCTCCAGTGTATATATATCATTTATATAATAGGACTGTTCTCCGGTCTGTATATCAGTGTATAGGACGCGGTCTCCAGTGTATATATATCATTTATATAATAGGACTGTTCTCCGGTCTGTATATCAGTGTATAGGACGCAGTCTCCGGTATATATATATCATTTATATAATAGGACTGTTCTCCGGTTTGTATATCAGTGTATAGGACACAGTCTCTGGTGTATATATATCATTTATATAATAGGACTGTTCTCCGGTCTGTATATCAGTGAATAGGACGCAGTCTCCAGTGTATATATATCATTCATATAATAGGACTGTTCTCTGATCTGTATCTCAGTGTATAGGACAGTCTCCAGTGTATATATATCATTTATATAATAGGACTGTTCTCTGGTCTGTATATCAGTGTATAGGACGCAATCTCCAGTGTATATATATAATTTATATAATAGGACTGTTCTCCGGTCTGTATATCAGTGTATAGGACGCAGTCTCCAGTGTATATATATCATTTATATAATAGGACTGTTCTCCGGTCTGTATCTCAGTGTATAGGACGCAGTCTCCAGTGTATATATATCATTTATATAACAGGACTGTTCTCCGGTCTGTATATCAGTGTATAGGACGCAGTCTCCAGTGTATATACATCATTTATATAATAGGACTGTTCTCTGGTCTGTATATCAGTGTATAGGACACAGTCTCCAGTGTATATATATCATTTATATAATAGGACTGTTCTCCGGTCTGTATATCAGTGTATAGGACGCAGTCTCCGGTGTATATATATCATTTATATAATAGGACTGTTCTCCGGTCTGTATATCAGTGTATAGGACGCAGTCTCCAGTGTATATATATCATTTATATAATAGGACTGTTCTCCGGTCTGTATATCAGTGTATAGGACGCAGTCTCCGGTGTATATATATCATTTATATAATAGGACTGTTCTCTGGTCTGTATATCAGTGTATAGGACACAGTCTCCAGTGTATATATATATCATTTATATAATAGGACTGTTCTCTGGTCTGTATATCAGTGTATAGCACGCAGTCTCCAGTGTATATATATATCATTTATATAATAGGACTGTTCTCCGGTCTGTATATCAGTATATAGGACGCGGTCTCCGGTGTATATATATTATTTATATAATAGGACTGTTCTCCGGTCTCTATATCAGTGTATAGGACACAGTCTCCGGTGTATATATATCATTTATATAATAGGACTGTTCTCCGGTCTGTATATCAGTGTATAGGACACAGTCTCCAGTGTATATATATCATTTATATAATAGGACTGTTCTCCGGTCTGTATATCAGTGTATAGGACGCGGTCTCCAGTGTATATATATCATTTATATAATAGGACTGTTCTCCGGTCTGTATATCAGTGTATAGGACACAGTCTCCAGTGTATATATATCATTTATATAATAGGACTGTTCTCTGGTCTGTATATCAGTGTATAGGACGCAGTCTCCGGTGTATATATATCATTTATATAATAGGACTGTTCTCCGGTCTGTATATCAGTGTACAGGACAGTCTCCAGTGTATATATATCATTTATATAATAGGACTGTTCTCCGGTCTGTATATCACTGTATAGGACGCAGTCTCCGGTATATATATATATCATTTATATAATAGGACAGTTCTCTGGTCTGTGTATCAGTGTATAGGACACAGTCTCCGGTGTATATATATCATTTATATAATAGGACTGTTCTCCGGTCTGTATCTCAGTGTATAGGACACAGTCTCCAGTGTATATATATCATTTATATAATAGGACTGTTCTCCGGTCTGTATATCAGTGTATAGGACACAGTCTCTGGTGTATATATATCATTTATATAATAGGACTGTTCTCCGGTCTGTATATCAGTGTATAGGACACAGTCTCCAGTGTATATATATCATTTATATAATAGGACTGTTCTCCGGTCTGTATATCAGTGTATAGGACACAGTCTCCAGTGTATATATATCATTTATATAATAGGACTGTTCTCCGGTTTGTATATCAGTGTATAGGACGCAGTCTCTGGTGTATATATATTATTTATATAATAGTACTGTTCTCCGTTCTGTATATCAGTGTATAGGACACAGTCTCCGGTGTATATATATCATTTATATAATAGGACTGTTCTCCGGTCTGTATATCAGTGTATAGGACACAGTCTCCGGTGTGTATATATCATTTATATAATAGGACTGTTCTCCGGTCTGTATATCAGTGTATAGGACACAGTCTCCGGTGTATATATATCATTTATATAATAGGACTGTTCTCCGGTCTGTATATCAGTGTATAGGACACAGTCTCTGGTGTATATATATCATTTATATAATAGGACTGTTCTCTGGTCTGTATATCAGTGTATAGGACGCAGTCTCCGGTGTATATATATCATTTATATAATAGGACTGTTCTCTGGTCTGTATATCAGTGTATAGGACACAGTCTCCGGTGTATATATATCATTTATGTAATAGGACTGTTCTCCGGTCTGTATATCAGTGTATAGGACGCAGTCTCCAGTGTATATATATCATTTATATAATAGGACTGTTCTCCGGTCTGTATATCAGTGTATAGGACGCAGTCTCCGGTGTATATATATCATTTATATAATAGGACTGTTCTCCGGTCTGTATATCGGTGTATAGGACGCAGTCTCCAGTGTATATATATCATTTATATAATAGGACTGTTCTCCGGTCTGTATATCAGTGTATAGGACGCAGTCTCCGGTGTATATATATCATTTATATAATAGGACTGTTCTCTGGTCTGTATATTAGTGTATAGGACGCAGTCTCCGGTGTATATATATCATTTATATAATAGGACTGTTTTCCGGTCTGTATATCAGTGTATAGGACGCAGTCTCCAGTGTATATATATCATTTATATAATAGGACTGTTCTCCGGTCTGTATATCAGTGTATAGGACGCAGTCTCCGGTGTATATATATCATTTATATAATAGGACTGTTCTCTGGTCTGTATATCAGTGTATAGGACACAGTCTCCAGTGTATATATATATCATTTATATAATAGGACTGTTCTCTGGTCTGTATATCAGTGTATAGCACGCAGTCTCCAGTGTATATATATATCATTTATATAATAGGACTGTTCTCCGGTCTGTATATCAGTATATAGGACGCGGTCTCCGGTGTATATATATTATTTATATAATAGGACTGTTCTCCGGTCTCTATATCAGTGTATAGGACACAGTCTCCGGTGTATATATATCATTTATATAATAGGACTGTTCTCCGGTCTGTATATCAGTGTATAGGACACAGTCTCCAGTGTATATATATCATTTATATAATAGGACTGTTCTCCGGTCTGTATATCAGTGTATAGGACGCGGTCTCCAGTGTATATATATCATTTATATAATAGGACTGTTCTCCGGTCTGTATATCAGTGTATAGGACACAGTCTCCAGTGTATATATATCATTTATATAATAGGACTGTTCTCTGGTCTGTATATCAGTGTATAGGACGCAGTCTCCGGTGTATATATATCATTTATATAATAGGACTGTTCTCCGGTCTGTATATCAGTGTACAGGACAGTCTCCAGTGTATATATATCATTTATATAATAGGACTGTTCTCCGGTCTGTATATCACTGTATAGGACGCAGTCTCCGGTATATATATATATATCATTTATATAATAGGACAGTTCTCTGGTCTGTGTATCAGTGTATAGGACACAGTCTCCAGTGTATATATATCATTTATATAATAGGACTGTTCTCCGGTCTGTATATCAGTGTATAGGACACAGTCTCTGGTGTATATATATCATTTATATAATAGGACTGTTCTCCGGTCTGTATATCAGTGTATAGGACACAGTCTCCAGTGTATATATATCATTTATATAATAGGACTGTTCTCCGGTCTGTATATCAGTGTATAGGACACAGTCTCCAGTGTATATATATCATTTATATAATAGGACTGTTCTCCGGTTTGTATATCAGTGTATAGGACGCAGTCTCTGGTGTATATATATTATTTATATAATAGTACTGTTCTCCGTTCTGTATATCAGTGTATAGGACACAGTCTCCGGTGTATATATATCATTTATATAATAGGACTGTTCTCCGGTCTGTATATCAGTGTATAGGACACAGTCTCCGGTGTGTATATATCATTTATATAATAGGACTGTTCTCCGGTCTGTATATCAGTGTATAGGACACAGTCTCCGGTGTATATATATCATTTATATAATAGGACTGTTCTCCGGTCTGTATATCAGTGTATAGGACACAGTCTCCGGTGTATATATATCATTTATATAATAGGACTGTTCTCTGGTCTGTATATTAGTGTATAGGACGCAGTCTCCGGTGTATATATATCATTTATATAATAGGACTGTTTTCCGGTCTGTATATCAGTGTATAGGACGCAGTCTCCAGTGTATATATATCATTTATATAATAGGACTGTTCTCCGGTCTGTATATCAGTGTATAGGACACAGTCTCAGGTGTATATATATCATTTATATAATAGGACTGTTCTCCGGTCTGTATCTCAGTGTATAGGACACAGTCTACAGTGTATATATATCATTTATATAATAGGACTGTTCTCCGGTCTGTATCTCAGTGTATAGGACGCAGTCTCCAGTGTATATATATCATTTATATAATAGGACTGTTCTCCGGTCTGTATATCAGTGTATAGGACACAGTCTCCGGTGTATATATATCATTTATATAATAGGACTGTTCTCCGGTCTGTATATCAGTGTATAGGACGCAGTCTCCAGTGTATATATATCATTTATATAATAGGACAGTTCTCTGGTCTGTATATCAGTGTATAGGACGCAGTCTCCGGTGTATATATATCATTTATATAATAGGACTGTTCTCCGGTCTGTATATCAGTGTATAGGACGCAGTCTCCGGTGTATATATATCATTTATATAATAGGACTGTTCTCCGGTCTGTATATCAGTGTATAGGACGCAGTCTCCAGTGTATATATATCATTTATATAATAGGACAGTTCTCTGGTCTGTATATCAGTGTATAGGACGCAGTCTCCGGTGTATATATATCATTTATATAATAGGACTGTTCTCTGGTCTGTATATCAGTGTATAGGACAGTCTCCAGTGTATATATATCATTTATATAATAGGACTGTTCTCTGGTCTGTATATCAGTGTATAGGACGCAATCTCCAGTGTATATATATCATTTATATAATAGGACTGTTCTCCGGTCTGTATAT